>NW_026972225.1:5000-149424 GCF_036711695.1 Zophobas morio
TAAAAGAATTGTAAGTGAACATCAAAAATAAAGTGGTTGATTTTATATTTAAAGGAATTCATTTTTTAGTAATAATTGAGTTTTCTACCAAATTTACTCACTTATAAGTCTACAACTACTTAAACCGCACCGAACCATTTAAAAGCAAGAATAAGTCTGGTTTTAGTAGTAAAGCATTTACTAATCTAAAGTCTTTTGTATGGTTGTACGCTTCCTGATTTATTTGTTTAAAGGAAAGATATAAAAAAATTTATCTTTTTAATTTTATTATTCGACTAATAATAGGGACTTAAATAGGAACCCAATAACTCAAATTGAGCCTGAAGCTTTTAATACTAAGACTAGAATGTAAGCAAAATCGTTGTTTTTTATTATTTTCTGTCCTATCTCTAATTATAATCTAACGTCAACAAGATATATGACTCTTAATGAAAGTGTTCTTTGCCGCTCAGGTCTTCATTATGAAATTTTAAGTTACATAAGTGAACAATGTACTTATGAGGGGGAAAATAAATAATACAACAGTTTTTATAGCAATAAATGTAATGCTTTGAAGCCTCCTAATACTTCTGATCAAAGTACGTTTACTCCCGATAACACCCCGATGGGCCTGCCCTCCTCTTCACAATGCACTCAAGCCGCTACGCCGGTAATATCACCTCTTTCCTCACTATCCAAAGCAGCGGCAACATTTAGAATTTCTAATTTTTATGTTTGGTTAGCGCTAAGCTTAGTCCTTTCCTGATTTTCGTAAGCTAGATTTTAGAAGCTGTGGACACATTTTTGTGCCACCCGTTAACCCTGCGAGGCAGTCAGTATAATTTTAATAGTAAAAAATAAATTCTGTATAAAGTTAAAATAAATAAACAAGCCTTTAGTTGTCAACTATGTGATCTTCATAAAAAACCATACAATTTAATTGACACCGAGAACTTGATTGGTACATTTTAATTCATCCCATGTGTTTAATTTAATTTTTTTTTAAGTATATATATAATTTACGATTAATAAAGCAGAGGGTTTTCCTCTTTTAGCCCCTGTTTTGTGCCTGTAGTTGTCCGCGGGGTATTTTGCCTTGCTTGTTTATTATTTACGGCCTGGCAATTCAAAAAAGGATTGCATAGGTGCAGTTTAAGGTAAAACCTCGTAGATACTGGTTTTAAGAAAAACCTTGTAGACAGACTTTAGATAAAACCCCATCAATATTTCAACATTAATTTCGATTTGAATTAATATGGTCTTCACAGTTAAATGGCTCTAGCCCCAAAGGACTAAATATACTTTCGGCTTCATAAGTATAGTGAAAGTGAGTTTGAGTGACGGCTTACAACTGCCTATAAAAAAATATAACTAATAAGAAAAGCAATTAAAAAAAAAATTAATAATCAAAATTAAAATAGAATTGAAACTAAAAAAAAAAGGTTAAAGTAAATTTATATTTCACATAAAAATTTGCTCGATAGCTAGCTTTTTATTTAATTATATCCTAGTGCATATTTATAACTGGTTTTATCTTATATATATTGTATTCGTATATCTTTTTTTTGTATTGTAAAGTTTATAAATTCTTTTCTATTAAAAATGCTATATACATTTTTATTTAATAAATATTATTACATTTCCCTTTTCCCTTAATCATACTTTTCTATGTAATATACTTACATATATTACAAATTTTATAATGTTGTTATTATTAAACTTAATTTTGATATTTATATTTTTTTCTTTTGTTAAGATTAACTTTTTATAAGCACGCGTGGCGGTCGCACGTAAATCTCTATAGCGAATCGAACTTTTTTATCGTTTACTTTGTGCCAGAAGCGAACCATCGTGCCACGCTAGTTGCGTTGTAAAGCCGGCCAATCATAAATATGCGTCTGCTGTCTAAGCCAATAGTACCCTCTTCGCTATACATGAGTCAAAACAAGCTTGCCCCGCCCGATGACGGAGGCGCCGTGAATTATTTGAAACGATGCCTTACGCCATTGCTATATAATTTATGAACGGCTTATTGCCTCGGTACACCAATCAAAAACTCGCAAAAAAAAGCTAATGTCCCAATTATTAGCCAGCGCTCGTTAGCGCCCACCGCTCAGTAGGCCCCTAGAGTTAGTGTACGTATAATAAGGGAGGGCGAGAGGTAACAAGGTACGTATTAATATTTATAACTTAAATTAAGATATGTTATATAATTTTGTTATCAAAATTTATATAAAAAAGATAATAATATATTAATATCTAGCATTTTTATCTCATATTGAAAGGAATGATTAAGTGTTTGAGTATGAACATTATTTTACCCCTCCAAAAAGCATGTATAGGAGAATGGGAAACTTCCTTTCTCGATGCTCGCGCATGTGTCAGCGTTTTATCTTTTTAAATATCCTCAACGCTTGTCTTGCGGGAGCATCCTTCGTTGCCATGTGGTCACAGCGATCTAGCATACTTGGTCATCATCTAAGGTTAGGTGGATCGAACGACCAGTGTTATACCTCAGCTTAGGTGGTTGGGCTCTGCGTAGAAGAACTAACTCTTGGCTATCCTCGGCGCTTTCCTGTACCCCCTAGTTGTAAAGATGATAAATAGTTTCTACCTCTTTCTATTGTATTATATTTTATTGTATTCTATCTTAGTTAAAGTTGTGAAGCAAGTTGTTTCACCTTGGTGTCTCAAACCTAACACAGGGAGCCAAGATAAGGTTATAAATATTGCTTACCAAGGCTTGTTTAAAACTTTGAGCTTCGGTGTATTAGCTTAGAATGAGATATAAAGCTTAACTTACAAAGAATGTACTATACATGACGAAAGTCTCAAGCTATGACTAACGGTCCAAGGTCCGTGACAGAACACGTTCCTAATACTCCCATTGCGAGCCCAACCTACGCAGGCGCCCCGGTTAACAACTATATAAAGCATGGTCTTACCAGCTGGGATCACAGTCAAGTATCAGTTGCGTCACAAGCTCGTGCACCGGTAAAGCGCACGAGAGAAAGTGCCCAACAAAGAGCAAGTTAATTAACTTGCTCTCTTAATACGGTGTTTTTAAGCATCTAAGTGTTGTACACTCCTTTAGAAAAGTAACGATTCAACACAACAACGGCATAGGTTACTATCTTTTAAGCGACCCGAAGAAGGTCGGCCCTAAGGTGAAATTCGTCGTGGGACTCTACCTATAGGATCCGCGATTTAACTTCAAAACTTCACCCGATGATGTACGTGTCGGACGCCATCCAAGGGTACACGGCAAGTGAAATGAAGTCACTATATTGAAGGATGCTGGATAACAATATTTCGAACTTCTTGACTTGACTTGAGCTGAAATTATACAGTAGGCTCTCGTAATTAATAATTCTATCTCTTCAACTAAATGTTCGGAACACAGTCGACAAGAACATGGCGATCGTGCTTGTAAGAGAAAGTGGTCAGAGTTACCGTGCACTTTGATAAGTCCTAGGAGAGAATGGTCTAGTCTAACAGTCAAAAGTCCTGGATCAATAGATTACTCTTGAAAATGAGAAAACTAACAAGTCACTTGAGATCCTTAAAAAAGGTCCCATCCTTTTGAGTTCATTAAGAATTATGACGAACCGTGTTAGGCTAGAAATGGTTTACAGCTTAGCTGTCAGCTTACGAATATTCTCTCGATAATCAGATCGATGTTGATATACTAGAATTATTGCCTACTGAACCGTTTTTTTCTTAAGCAAAGGTGTAGGTAGGTCCTTCGACACTTTGCGTAATTTAAGGCTAAGTGGTAGCAATGCCTGCATCTGGAGTGAATAGGTGCGTCTGAAAGCCTGTGGTGTTTTCTTGAACTATATCTTTGTTTTTTACCATTCGGAACTCTGAAGGTTGCTGTCATGGGTATTATAGATAACACTATTTGCATCGATTCTAGATGCTTTAGGATTAGCTTGATTTCGGTTTTGAAATAGCACTCAATCCTTTTATCACGCTAAAAATTGCTTTAGTTCCAGCAAAGTGAGATGTTTATTAACTAAATCATAACGTTTTTAATTAGATTGGCTCGGTTTGACTTACTTTGTGCTACATCGAGCGGAATACTTGTATAGCTTGTTGTGGTGCGCTAAAGAGTGCTTACTTCTCTTAAACGTTAGCATCTTAGAATAGCATTAGGAACTTACAGTATACGAATAGTATTATTTACTAGTGTATACTATTTTAAACGTGAACGATCCCGACCTAATACGCCTCTGCGAAACCACTCAGTCATTTGGACAGTTCACGATAACCCTACGGGAGAAGGGACTGGAGAATAATAATTCCTTAACCTCCTCAAGGAGGTGAAGTTAAAATCGGACCGTTTAAAGTGCTTCTAAATTTTGAGAGTAGCATACCAATGTTAAAAAAAAGATAAAACATCCTTGAAAGGTCATGCCGTCAAGGGCCCACCGACCTTATGTTTTATAAGGATATTGGTGTTCGTTTTTTTAAAAGTAAAGTTTATTAGTTCAAAACATAACCCTTGACCTAACACATGGTAAAATACGAAACCCGGCCTTTAATTACTAAAATGGCCACCTTACGCCGCTTGGAAAAAGTTATTTGCTTATCAACACTACAACTTGTGACTTTCATACTACCCTTTAAAGCCATGGCCAGGGTATTCGTAAAATTTTGAAGTAGCCTTAAGCTCGGGAACATAGAATAAGTGATGTCTGGCAAGAAGGATTAATATAAGGATGTTTTGCCGAACGACTAGAACAAGATTAATTAAAAATAACCTTTTCAATTAGTACTGTATTAGAATTAAACGTGGGTTAAATTACTAATATTTTATAAGTTGTGCTAATGTAGTCGATAATAAAACTAATATAAAAGGTTATTTCTATATTAATACTTAAAAAAGAATAAATTATATTAAATAAGAAAGCTTGTACTGATTAAGTATAAAGTAAGGGAGCTGTTTATGAACTGTCAGTATTTATTCTTCTAGTAGTCGGTTAATGCATAGAGCATTAAAAACTTGATCACCAACAAGAATTTTTTCTTATAAGTACATTGGTCCTTGTAAAATAAAGCTTATTTTAATAATGCGTACGCGAGCCACAAAGAACAGTATGATTGAGAGTAACTTTACTATCAACGATTAAACTCTTAAAGTAAATCTAAATTTCATCAAGCAATTGCTTACATCTGCTTTAAAGATTCATTAAATGCGTCATGTCCAATTCCTCTAATATTATTAACCCGCAGAGCTCTATTACATTAGCATCAACTTTTAAAAAAGTCAAACACAGAGTAACTATTCACAATAATAAATATTATTACCAGTAATAGTTTACATATAAGTCAGTGCGTTAAGTTTCTTTGAAGTGGTTATAACAAAGTGAATCTTAGTTTTAGCAAAATCTCTGTACGCCATGTATCAAAATAAAAAAAGTAGTAACTTCAATTTATGCAACAGTAACTTTTTTGTACAATTTTTAAAATATAAATTATTAAATGATGAAAGGAAATTATTTTGTAGGATTTGTACAATTCTTCTTAGCGGAAAAACTGATAAATTTTTGTATGACCAATCCATAGTCCTATTAAAGTTTAATTGTGCAGAGAATTTATTTAACTAGAAATGAATTTATATTATTTTTTACTTCGTAGGTAATAGTTAATTATTATTATTCGCACCCGTATTAACAGACAGTGCAAAGTCACCGGTTAAAGTTTTTTTATCTCTTGACAGCTTATATCATTTGATAACTCTTCCAAAAACATATATGAATTTATAGGATCATTAAAATATAAAAAGCTGAACTGCAGCAAAGTGGTAAACTAAAATATATTTTGTAATAAGGCAAATCTTTATTGTCTTCCCTTTGTAATTATGTTTAGGTACAACTATCATATAATTTACTATTGAAACTTAAAAAAAAGAATTTAGCAACTTTATAAGTTACAAAGACTTTAATGTTTCATTTAACTATCATTTGCTTTATAAAAAAAAAGTTAAGACTTCACGTTACACTTTACTAGTCTCTATTAAAAGGTATTAAAAAATATAGTGTGTTTATTTAAACATGATATATTAAAAGAGTATTTATTTTACTTGCAGTACAGTTATTAACGAAATTTAAATTTAGGTCAAAGAGAATTTAGAGCCCACTTCTTTCCAGTTTTTATTTACAGAATAAAAAAGTATAAAAGAAGATGAGAAAAAGTCCAAAAGCCAAAAAGCATATTTATCTATATTTTAAGTTATATGGGGGGGTATACAATACACAATTTTCAATTAAAAGTTAATAAATCAGGTTATCGAGTATATTCCCTATTATATCACCTTTATTCTAACGTACAAAATGTATTTTAATAAAGTAGTTAGATTCCTAGTTGGCTCAGTTTAGGATTCTCTAATTCTTCAAGGTTAAATAATTTAACGGTATTATTTTCATTTTATGGCTATTTGTTATTTTAGTAATATAATAATTCTGATCTTATTTTAATTAACTAAAAAGTTTAAAGTTTACGCTTAAATCAGCCAGCCTTCAAGTTATAGCCATTTGGGTTATTTGAGAAGACTGAAGAGATTTTTACTTATAACAATAATTGTTTAAGACGTAAATAAGGCTATTATGATTTCGGTATAAAATTTTATATTTTCCCTGTAATTTAGTGTAACATAGTTAGCATAAATATAGATATATACCCTCAGAGTTCAACTTTTTTACTTCAAGGGGATTCATAATTTCAAAAGGGTAAAATATATTTAAAAAAAGTTTCTAAAGTTTTTTAGAATTGTTGATCTTAATTTTAAAAGCTATATTTTAATTACTTTTGTGACGATTCATAGTTGACTGTACACTATCCCATCAGCCAAAGATAAAAGTCTTAACTGCGATTATAGTAAAGGTAGTTAATGATTAGGATGGTATGGTTGGGATGGATACTAAAAAAAGAGAGAGGGGACTCCCCCTTAAATTCTGCAAATGAGCGACCTTATTAGATTTAACTTAACTTAAAACACGCTTTCTTGAAAAAAGAATTTAGACAAACAAGCCATAAATGCTGTAATAATACAGCTTAATTACTTCGAGAAAGATCATGCAACCACAGCTTATCTTCACTCTACTAATAATACTGCCCTGCCTCTCCTTAAAGTTTGCAAAACGTAACAAAGTGTCATTAACAGAAGAATACAACTACGAAGCTAAGAATAACTTGTAAGTAAACTGTACGCAGAACAAAAAATGTATACCTTAAAATCACAAATCTCAATGTATATAATTATCATGGAACAGATATATCAGCACTGCACATTAGAAACTATAGACCCTTTTAACGCTAAAAGACTAAAGTATTAACCGCCTATATTATATTTTTGAGTTTTATATTTAGATAGGGATGCTTTTTCAGGTTCCCAACTAGCTAATCTTATTCCAATTATAAGCATGAATAAAGAGTAAAAAGAAGCTGTATATACTGTGAAGATTAAGAGCATTAATTTGCTGGTGTGTCCCCAGAAAAAAATAGAATTAGGGCGCCTCATTTTATTACCGAAACCTATCAGTTTTTTATTTTTTAAGACTATGACATAGGCAGCAAGAAGGTTTAAACTACCTTGAGATGCTAAAACCGCATTTCTCTAACGTATTCAATACTTGACCTTAGCTCATATTTTTTATGATTTTTGTTTTATAAACACCGGCTCACTATAATATTTTGTATACAAAAATGGTGAATTTATAAAAAAATATAAAAACAGAGCAAGAGATGAATACATCGCAAGGAAAGCACTCAATGACTGGTTATCATCTGTATATATACCCCTTGGAGAATAAAAATTACTTCCGTATATACACTTGCTCACGAAAGGATGGACAACAGGTTAAAGTTGATAAATGGTATAATAGTTGGTGCAATTTAATCAAGTCAGATTAAATATTACTTGTGGTAGATTCTCTGATAAACGACAAAGATATATTTACACGTCAATGCACATCTGCAAAAAAAAAAAAAAAGTTATAGTCTCCTCAAAATATTCTTCTCTAAAGCAATTACCGCAAGCACCAATCTCGGCGTCCTTGACACCAATTTTTCAAGGTTTTCTGCTACGTATTATTTCACTTACTTTGTAAAATCCTTCACACACACAAGTATTCCTTTGGTGTCATACATTCATTCCTGACTTTTCCATCGAGTTTATCTCGTTCAAATTCAAGTCCAATCTTTAGGGGGGACCGCGCCATGAGGATTTTGAGGGTGCCTTCCTCTTCTTTGCCGACCAGGAACGTTTTTTGAATACCCGGGCTGCGTGTTTAGGGTTATTGTTCTGCATAAAAGTAACATTATTACCGAATAATCGCACTTCCGTGCGCACCGCATTAGTTTTCAAGATTTAAAGATAATTTATTTTGCGCTTGATCCCAACAATTTTGTCCAAATCTTTGAAGCAGGCAAAAGAGAAACTACCCCAAACTAACACGGAGGAATTTAACTCTCATTACTTATTTGCCATCCTCGGGTTAAAACTAATCAGTTTAATGTAAACTCCTTTAGGTTTTGGTGTTATAGATTCAAGTTTCATATTGCTTAATAAGTATTTTAGCCTTTATAGGAGTTAGCCTAGGGATAAGGCACTAGTTTTTTGGAGGTATATAAAAAATTTGAGTCTTTTACTTCTAATAATTCCTAATAGCAGTTCGCACGCTTCAAAACCTACATAACAAGCTTATTAACCTTTATAGAAGGTTATTTAGTCCTTCAATTGTATAAAGGTATTACCTTTGTTCGTAACAAACTGATTTGAGGTTCAATTCCTCCTTGAAATAGACTGCTTGTGTAGTTAAGTGGTACAACATTACTCCTTCATAGTAACATCAATAATTTGATTCCATTGGGTAGCAGAGCTACCTAGGGGAGAAGTACTGGGCTTTACATTGAGTGGTAAGCCTTCATGGCGATCTTTCTCTCGTTCTACTCAGGGGAACAATTGCTCAACTTCGTATCGAAGGCCGGATCTTCAAACTTTTTTTCTTAGTTGGGTGGCTAATATCATCCTATATTGGTCTATTACTTTAACTAAGGCCTCAATACAACCTTGCTCATCCCCTTACTATTCATGTGGTTTAGAGCAGAACTATACCTTATCGAACTTAAATAGAAACCAGTATAATTTGACTTGGAGCTGGTTGTATGAATGCTACTGGTATCGATACCACCTGTTCTGTAATAGAATTGATGGGGCTTTTTAAATGATGGATTGGACCTATGGTATCTTCCTTAGCTAAACCCTAGGTTAAAAAATGAGCTTTGCTCATAATTACGATAAATGCTTTACTCTCGGTTCGAAAGAACTATTAGTAAGATGGTTTAAATCTTTTAGACCTAGAGAAAAAAAAATTAATTATCTGAGAATAAAACTTTACGAAATTCAGTCAATAAGGAAGGAAATCAATGAATATTATGGGCTTTGTTTAACTTAATAGTAGGCACTTCCATTTGCATAGTACATACTAAACAATCTTTTAGACTTCTACTTTAATTATCAACAGTGATATTAAGATTAGGGGCAACCCTGCCCCAGTAGCTAACCGTGTGCTATCCAGGTGATTTTAGAACAATAAGTAAGCAGACGTATCGAACGTCCTTCCTAGTCAAACTAGGATTCTTATAGCTTAAATAACCTTTTATAATTTGCAGCTAAGTTAAAATTTAATTAAAAGAGCTCAAGGAGGAATCATCGATGCTTTAGCTAACTTTGAAACATTCATGCTTGTAGGTCATAATTAAAATACTAAACCAAGGAGACAATTTTTGAGGATTTATCAGTATAACTGAATCAAATAGATCTCTTATGTTCAAATAGAGGTTATCGAGACATTTTCCTAATAGATTTTTATTACTAGCACATCTTCCTAGGCCCAACTTAAGCAATTTCTGCTTCACTGGGTAATAAGTGTTATCCTCCCTATATTAGTTAAGGCTTGACAAACTCGGAACAATTGTTCTTCAAAATAGGAAAACTAAAACTCGAGCATATAATAGTGGGTTCTTTCTTTGTCCTTGTAGCCACTGGACGTAGAATAGTTCTAATGAGGTAGCATTCTTATACTTACTCAGAATAAGTTTCATAAGTAGTGCTGAAATGAGTGCGATCATGCATACTATTCGAATTTATGAGGGCGAGGTTATATACGCGACCAAAGAGAGTCGCGTCGGTGGGAACTCGAATCCACGTTTTTGAGTATGCGCGTCACTGCTCTTAACCGCTGAGTTACGAGGACAGCTCTCGATCCCGGTGTGATGGTTTTACGTATATAACCTGTTAGATGCAACTTCCCCTGTTACATTGAAAACTAGAAGAACTTTTGAGCATGTTTTGGCTGTTTTGTTTAGTGACTCATGACCAACAAGACTAGGTTAAGAGTCATTCTTTGAGACTTGGAACTGAATCTAGAAACAACGCGATATGCAAGTGTTAAGGGTAGGCGAAACTTACTAAGTTAGGCATATAAGCTAACCTGCTCAATACTAGCCTTTTTGATCTTTTGAAAGAATAATAAAGAATCACTATTAGGTAATTAAAGCTACTGGTTATAAGAATTATTTATAAATTTATTAGTGTCATTTTTGATAATAAAATGAATACTCTTCCTCTCTTATGACCGCGCTTTTTGGGGGCATGCGCGCAGGCAACCTTTTCTATCGCCGCGACCACCGCAAGGTTCCCCTCGGCGATCCTTAAAAGATATAAAATTTTCTGCTATGTAGATGCTGTTAGCTAATATCTTGCGAGCTACGTGATAGCAAAGTACATCTTTAGTAGAACGAGAATTTCTTTCTAAAGTTAAGCGAGCGAACAAGATCTGACCTATATATAGGTGTCTGCCTCTGCAATTATTCCTCGCGTCTTCCTGTAGGTAGAAATATCGAAGGTTAAAAAAAGGTTACCAACCGCAGGAGAAATACATATTAAATGCAAGTCCTCTTCCCTTTGGTCATGTCGCCCTCTACTGGAGACAAGGTTTATTAAAGTTCTTGGGCTAATGAAACTCTCTAATGATCTAGATAATAACCAACGTTCAACCGGGATTATGGTGACTTCCTTTGGGTACTGGAGGACTGAGCGTTAGCTTGTACTGCGGAGTGCTATAGGTGCCCGAAGCACGTGTCGAAAGATCTGCTCTTTAAACTGGTAAAAACTCTTTGTCAGCGTAAGTTTAGAGGCAGATGCTACATCCCCTGTATCCTAACGGCTAGATCATCGCGTCTCGGGCTAAACTTAGCTACGAGTAAGTGAGACTGCAGGCCTTGAGTGATGGCTTATGAAGTGTCAATTTTGACGCTTACGCAAAGTATACTAGCGTTGCCTGTAACCATTATCTCTTCTGAGAGGTAACCTAACAGGGTCTAGTAGTGCCTCGAGGGAATCTTGGCAAAACTAGCAAAGTTTTTTGGGTAATTCTGCTTCTAGCTACCAAGTGCTTCTAAAAGAGTTCGCATGAAAAGACTCCTTGAATAAGTAACAGAAATTACACTGTTGCCTTTTCCAGGGTCATTGGTGCGGTTTTGAAGCAATTTCGGCTAAGTAACTGAAGAGAAATACGAACCGTGTGAGTCTGCATTCTAGTGCTATGGAATACTACTCGAATAGGGTTGTATACAAATGGTACTGTTACAAACAGTGTGATTTACTAGTATATATACATCGGCGCGGGTCTTAGTGGCATTTGCAAAACATTAGAGATGGTTAGCAAACACAGACAAAAACTTTAATAGCATATTAGTTCCGGTGCTTACAGGTGCAGAAGAGCAGAGATCATAAAACAATATTTATCAACTTTTCTTGGTTAATAAACTCGCCGTCAACGGTCGAGGGATCATAAAACTGGGTAACATAATGAAATTTAACCCAAAAGAGAAAATTTAAGAAAAGACGAGAAAACTAACCGTTTTATACCCTAATAACGAATGTATTCTAAAGTGGAAGTATTTAATAGCGGAAAATACTAAATTCAATTATACGATAACCCGAGAAAGTGTCTGTGGAGACGGTGAGTTTGTTATTGAGGCTTTGTGTAAACACCTGCTAAGCAAAACCACCGGCTCCGTGGACGAATATGGTCAGTTAACTGTTATGGTAGACAACCATACGCAACTTCGCGACCATTAATAAAAATAATTGAACCCCTTCAGGTTTCTCTGAGGGTTAGGGTTTGTTACTTTTTGATTCATTATCCATATATTATACCCCTCTGTCATTAACATGGTAAGCAGTTTGCTTGGGTAAAAAAACAGGATTAAAAAAAAGGATATTGCATGGGAACACGTAGAAAACTACAGAAGGTGCTGCTGGCCTCCATGGTTTTCCTAAAATGAAGGTATTATACACAGCTAAAGTAATTTTAACTAACCAGAGTGCACAATAAACAGCATTGAGTTAAAATGCTCCAAGTAACATTTAAAGGGATTGAAAAAGAATTATTTGGACTTTAAGGTTTTATGAAAAGGAAGGATTTGCTGTTAAGCAGGTAAATACGAATGACCTATCGTATGTAAGCTACGCGTCTTCACTATATACATATAAGATAACGAGCACAACCTTATTAAATCACACAGTACTTTATAACTATACAGTTGTAATAAATTATAATTTTATGTAGAAAATAAAAATTGCTTTATATCGATTTCAACGACAAACTAAATACGCTATTTAGACTCGGATTCGGGTTTGTTCTGTCTATTATACTTAATAAAAAATAATAATAATAAAACTTGAACCACTACAGTCAATTTAGTTCATATTCTAGAATTCAACAGTGTTTTCGGTATACCTCAAGACCATGCATTTTTATTGGATTACATGTAAAGAGTGCCAAGCTAATACGTAATTTACAATTATACCGTTGTTAATACTGTTTAAGTCAAGGTCAGCAAAAACAAAATTGTAGCTCAGTCGATATCTATTAGTTTTCAAGTGGGGCCTTTTACTAATTTAAAGGCCGCTAGTTTAGATACGTTCGGTACAGCTATGCTTATCTGGTCTGCGTGGTTACATGTATGATCCCAGAAAATAAGTTATATATTTAAATAGAATATATAAAATTTATTTCTTTAAACTTAATGAAAAGTTATAAATCAGAAAATGTTTTAAATAAAAATAGATTGAAATGTTATAATAGTACAGTTTCTTTATATATGAAAGCATTAAACCCGGTAAAAAATGCAGAAAAAAGGTTTATTAATAAATTTAAAAAAATTTTGTAAGGCGTAGATAAGAACTTATTAAAGCTTACAAATTTCTAGTAACTATTTGTGGTTGGCCATAAACATAAGTAATAATTTACTATTATTTTTGTTTTACGCCATATATACATCGCGACTTTTTATTAAACGTTAAGTTGAATAGCCCATCAGACCTGAAGGTATTATTAATGAGTGGTTGGTCGCCTTTAATGGTTGAGTGGTTCTTTGGGAGGTTAGCCTAGTACACTTCATCACAATTGTAAATGTAGGGTTTATAAAAAGCCTTTAGATCCAGTAGAAGAGTAAAATGTAGAATTAAAACTAGACTGTTGTAAGATAAGCTCACATCCCTTCAACTATTTGCTAATTTTTGTAAGCCTCGGTACATCTCTAGATGATTTTTATAATCCTTACGATGGGGCATCTACTTTCCGGGTGTGGAAATTAATATACTTTAATTTTTATATTTTCAAGCACTTAACTCTGCTTTATAATACTTACATCTATTTGAAGTCAAAAGACTATATTAATTATGTAATGTTTTTTCTTGGGAGTGATATTTTAAAGATCTCTATACAAAGAATAACATGCCTACGTCGTTTAATTGCTCACCTTTAGCTTCAAAATAAAAGTTTCATTGTTTAGTGAATACTGTTTGCGAGTTAAGACAGTTTAACAATGCTTTAGGAAGGAATAAGGCAAAATATTTTTTTTATTATAAAAACCGGGGACTAGTGAAGTAAAGAGGTTGACTACTTAGTATATAGTTCCGGTTTCTACTTTTTAAAGAGGCTAGGAAATATGAATGGTTAAATTAAAAAATTGTCTAAAACAGTCGGAAATTACTAACTGCAGTAATAAACAACCGAAAATATGCTAAAATTACTATGTTTATAGTAAAATATTCAAACTTTTTTGTTGTGTACAGTTTTAAGACGAATATTGGAACACCCTATAACAGTTTTACTAGATTCTAACAAAACAGTTACTAACATGTTATAGGTTTAAAGTAAATTTTTCTTACTTTTTCTATAGCGTGAGAATAGCGTTTAGATAAAAGTAAAATATAAAGACGTTATAAAGAGGCTACAGGCTTTTTGGAAATTTTTAATTAAATTTCTGTAAGGTTGTAAGATTCACCTTTACCTAAACACACAAAGTTATAGTTAGCTAACACTTTACGTATAAAAAAGAAGTGTAATTGAAATTGTATTAGCAAAAGATTTGACGTTTATAATAAATATATATACTATATATAGAGTAATATAAAGAATTTGCAAAAGGAGACCTTATTTAACTGGTTTTAATTGTTTCTTATCGCTCATCTTGAAATTTTTTTTATATACATAGGCATACGGCCTGTTTTAGTTATTTAGAATTTTAATGATTGGACCACTTCACTGATAATTATAAGTTTTTGTCTATGTATACTTTGCGTCTTTTGTGTTTATTTTGTTTTTTTTATATTGTTTCTTAATAGATTGTTTGTTCCAGTAGGTTTTTGTGTTTTCGTCTGAAAAGTTTCGAGTAAATATGTGTGCTGGAGCGAGAGAGAATATGATTAATTTCGTAGTTGTCCCTTTTTAATTCTTGTCTAGCATTACGATACGAAATTCATACTCGTTGAAGTCTTTTTTTCAGATTGAGTTTTTCAGGTTCACAGACAATTTGAACAATTTTTATTTTGTCTATGCTGGACTTTAACTGCACAGAATTTCAGGATAACACCTTATAAGTTAATTAGATATTACAACAGAAACCTTAATGAATTCTATAGAACACTTTTAAAAGGCTCTTCAGACTAAAATTTCTTTTGTATATACTGTAAAGCGAACCATCTCCTGTTATATACATGTGTTAACCCACTTCATGATAACTTTTAACATTTAAACGTTATTCCTGAGTATTTCCGTTGCTCCAGTTTTAACTACTTTATATTAGGAGTTATATAACTTTATTCCTTGTAAAATATTATATTAAAGCCAGGTTGCATTGCTCATATGATTAAAAGAAAGATAAAGTTCATTTTTCTGACGTAATAAAATATATGCCGCAATGTACCAAACTAAACCGGACACTGGGGGTTTATTAGAACAATTTTACACCCTTAATTAATTTATTTATTCGGATAGAATAATATAGAAAAAAAAACTGTTTATAATAGAAAGGAAAGGGTACTCATTTTAAATTAGTAATTAACCTCTAACAGTGCGCATTTTCCTATTATTATAAAAATCTTATTGTGACTATGGCTGGGATAATGCTCTTTCCTTTCACAAAGTATTTTAATCTCAAAGGTATCTATCACAGCCTCCGCTACTTTGCCAATTCAAGATAGTAAACTCATAGGCGGAGAGTCTTTAATAAAGTTTAAAGGTTTTTTTAATTTGGAAATAAAAACAACTTCTGCTAACTTCCAACGGTTTGGAAGGTAAGATATAGTTAAAATCGAATAAAAGGTCCGTTTACATAGGCAATAAGTCTTGGTGGTAGAATGTTTAAGCATTAGGTTCAATATACCTTCTGGTCCCACAGCCTTTTTGGTCTTTGGCGAGTTAATTATATTAATAATTTCTCCACAACGAGTAAAATAAAGATTGTCTAAAAACATTATTAGAGATCGCCTCATAGCAAGGTCCATCTTTATAGGTCATAGTGAAACTCTCGGAAAATGAGGACTAGTATAAAGCAAAAACGTTAGATTTATCCCTGGCAGTAGGTGCTACGCCATTTCCATAATATATGGGTGGTATGCTAAATAAATTGCGGCAAGGGTTGAGAGACCTTTTTAATTTCCATAACGACAAGACTGCAGGACTTAAAAATCCTAGAGCTTTAGTTCCCAAAGTTTGTTTATTTTATCCTTTAATAAATTAATAACTTTGTTGTAGACTTCTTTGGCCCTAAAAAGCCAGTCTTTATATATTTTAATGTAAGGCGGCCTCTCCTTTTAATCATCTGCATAATAGCGGGAGGCATTTAGAAGGCTTAGAAGTGGAAGCAGAATTGTAAGCACTTCGGATTGTTGATTCTAGATGGTTGACCGCATCATTAATACCTGGCTCAGATGGCGGAAAAGTATATCTATTAAGATTCCGTCCAGTATGCTTGAAAAACTGACCAGTGAGTTATTTAGATAGTACTTGAGCCTTCAGGAAAAACAATGTTTCCCAGTTCGATAAGAACTGGGCTATGGTTGGAAGACAACTCGTAAATAGAATTGATACTTGAAGTGACGATTATATTTTTTAATACTGCAATGCCCAATACATCAGTGCTTCCACAGCGTATGAGGTTGGGTCACTTGGGCCTCGAATATGGGAATCGGATAAATTAACCCACTTAGCTAAGAGCTCCCCATTTCTATTCAAACAGTGGTTGTTCCAATTGGCGTGTTTGCAACTGAGGTCTCCAGTCAACAAAACTGAGCTCGATAAGCCAAAAATATATTCTAAGTGCTCATAAAATAACCCTACTCTAGGACTTGTAAGCTGATACCACTGATACGTCGCCATTCTTCTGTAATATGATCCGTACTAATTGTTTCTAAACTCTGAAGATTGCTTGGATATAACTCCCTATATTGGATACCTCTCTGAACTAAAATTGCTACCCCTCCTTTTTTCGAGGTCATGCGACAGCACCTATAAGTGGTATAATAGGTATTTGAGACTTCATACCTTCTTCCAAGTGAGTTTCTGAAATGAGATATCAACTTGGTAACGAATAACAAGTTCAAGTAATTCAATTTTTTTTTGTTTCTTAAGCCGTTCCGCGTTCCAAGATAAAATCCTAATATTTTTTTAATAGCATTCATTATTCATTTCCGATTATTAAGTTTCTCCAATAAATCGCCTATGAATTTCGAAATTTGAATACTAATAGCCTCAGTTAGGGAGACTACTATATGATTAATTATTAAGTCACCTAAGTTAGTAAAGGATGTAGGTTTTCCTAGCACAACTCGACATTTTGCGAGCATAGCTCGTTCCTGGTTCTATAGAACAATTTCTGATAATTTCCTTACAGTTAATTCTCTCAATCTTTCTAAAAGAAGCGTTTTTAGGATGAAAGATACATCCTCTTTAGTTTGTAAAGGCACCGCCATTACAGTTTGCACATCTTGGCTTTTCATCATTTTCTTTAGGACATGACTTTGTGAAATGCTCTTTACCGCATTTAACACATTTGTAACCATAAAAAAAAAAATTTTCTCTATGTCTGAATAATAGGCATCTAAAGCATTTGACCAATCCTACCACCATTCTTTAAAGGATTCGCAGAGACTGTAATGTAGCCTACATTTCTTAGTTATATGTACTTTTTTTCAGATTGAGGTAATATAACAAGGACCAAAAGCAGTTGAGTTCTGAGCTTGCCATAGTGTCGCATTTTGATGACTGCAGGAGGATGGGAACCTTCAATTTTCAGCTCTTGTTTAATATGCTCGCGTCTAGCTCAGTAAAGATGCCATGCAAGACCACCTTCACATCTTTTTCAAAAAGCAACTGCTAAGTATAGAATCCTTGACCATTGGCGTCAAGTAGGCCTGTAAGTTTCCCAAAGTCAATTTCAGAAGTTACCATAATTTTGATGGCGTGTGGCGCATCTTTAGCAGAGCAATAAATATCTTGTTAGCTTTAAGTTGTGAGGATAAAAGTTTCCAAACTGATTTATTACGAAGAATAAAAGGGGAGGATAAGAAGTTTTTTATTCTTATCACTATGAATATTGCTGTTAGTATTACTATTATTACTATTAATATTTCTATATTTATTGCTATTAGTGTTATTATAGTTGTTGTTATTATTATTACCGCTATTATTATTGCTACTTTTATTATACTACTATCATCATTACTATCAGTGTTATCAAATATAATCAGTTATTATTAAGATAGTTAATGCTTGCATTTTTACTATATGAAGTACTATTTGGATTATTACTCTTGTTTTCTCACTCTGAGTTGTAATGAATGCTTAAACTTTTAAGATATCTATCGGTACGGTTCGAACTTACGATATGTTCGTTATTAAAAGACCTTGACCAGTAGCAATTACAGAAATAAAAATATTTCCTGTAAGAAGTTCGAAGACTAGTTACTCTCCCTTTCTTTGTTTAGGAGTCTTCACCTGGAAAAGATTCTCTTGATTTGTCAGTTCCCCAATAGTTTGTTTGCAGATCTTTGATGGTAGCTAGCAAATTAGCTACCATATTCTGGGAGCTGTCTCTCTCCATAACCCTCTTGCGTTTAAACTATGGCGCCTTAACGTTCAAGATAAATTAAAACATAAGCAATCAATCAAAAGAGTACTCCGAGACCATTTATTTTAAGTGCTGGCATAGTACGGCCCAGTCTTCTTCAGATCTCAATCCGCTTAATCTTGAATTTATCAGAATTTTTGTTTGTAGAGAAGGTGTACACGTAACCACCGGACCAGAATAATGTGAGTTGGCACTTTGAGATTGCGCGACAATGCTCTATCCACTGAGCTACGGTCAAACTCACATCTTCAGTCCATTAGTTAGGTATACAACTTTCGTTAGAATTCCCCTTTTTCAGGGATGGGGCTCTAGTGCCCACCAGTGTAAGCTCTTTAGAGAGCTATAACGACTTGTCCCGAAGGACTAATAAAAGCGGAAAGTAACGGGCACCGACCTCCGCCATTCAGTCTAGTGTAGTGGAAAACCCCTAAAAACCACCACCGGGAGAGACCACCAGAAAGACACCGACCAGCACCACCGCCAGCCAGGCGTCCCCACCAATGCCTCACCAGAAGAGAGGAGTCCCCTCCAATACCATTCTTGTTTAATCTTTTAAGTTTAATATATCACTAAATAATCTAAAATATCAAGAGTGGGTCACTATTATTGATGATTGATATTAAATAGATACTTTTTTTTTTACAAAAATGCTTGATATTTTCATTAATTTAAAATCTTGTTAAACTCCAAACGCCTACCCTGATCTCACATTGGGAGGGTTTGAAGCCAGCTAGTAAACAGCTTTTGTAAAGAATTCTAATTATCGCTCTAAGGGACTAAGACATAGTGAGCAAAGTATATAGGCTGCCACTGCTAAACTAAATAAGTGCGACGTGGTTTGTGCGAAGTGAAGCTTTTATACTGGGACCTTCAGCTTGACCCTGTAGACGTCGCCTTCCAACGTAATGCCATGCCCTTTACCAAAGGCTAGCCAGCCACACTAATCTCCTGCTGGTGAGCGGAATTATTTACGAGTCTTAGGACGGGGCACGCTATCGCCGCCCACATGACGCGCGTGCCCTAATTTTTGAATGTTCATGTCAAGAAAATAATGACACTTTATCATTCGAAAGCTATTATGTAACATGTCTGCGATCACTCCTTTTTGAGAGCCCGAGTATTCGAAGTTTCTGGACTCCTTTGAGAACCAGGCGCTAAAACAGCACCAGAAGAAGTAGCTACTACGATGAAACCCGAGGATTATTAAAGACAACCCAGCGAATTTCAATAAAAAAAAATTGTTTTTAAGTAATTTCTATTGCGGAAGTTTTAAAAAAGATCTTTTTAAGAGTTAAGCACCTGGGATACGTAATTATAAAGTTCAATCACCTAAAACTTACATCACTAATATCAAAGTAGGTTATTAAGCAGGAAATAATTTGAACTGAGATGGCAAAGCCGATCCCCACAAACGTTCTACTTTAGCTAAATTAAACCTGTAAGCAGCATCGCAACTTAATTCACAACAATATTGCATAAATGCAACGTAATACAAATACGCCAGGGTAATATAGGGTTTAGCGATATTATACTATAAATTAGTGTCTTAAATAATCTATAAAATAAAAAGTTTTTAAAAATTTCTGCAGATTAAATGAAAGGCCGGAAAATTAAAAAGGGCATAAAACGAGAAAATAAAAAGAAGAAAATTATTATATAACACTAAAATAATTTTAATTTTTACATTACAGTAGGGCACGATAATATAGTCTACAAAATAAAAGTTAAAAGTCCAGACTAAAGCTTGTGGCAATAACAGCTCAATTTTTTTTGTAAGGTGCTTAAGAAAATATAACAATGATGATGAACTGAGTTTTTAAACAACTAATAATGAAGCAAAAACAGAAAAAAACACCCAGTTTTTGATAGGAGGCGTTCACTTTTTGACGTTTTTCATTAAAAAAAAACGCTCAACTTTAACTTTTAGGTGCAATCTGTATATGCAAAGATAAGAATGCATAGGGAGTCAAAAAGTTTTTTACAAAGTGCATATAGAAGCTAGGTTTGCAGAATTCTTTTAAAGTACTATAGTTCTAGCAACAAAGAGGATACAGAAAATAATGTTTATGAATGGGCCCGTATAAACATAATCGCAAAAGTCTTCTCAAGATGGTAGCAACGTTACTTTTTAAGGCATATTTTCATATATTGCTTGTTTAAGATTGTGTCCAAATAATGCGTACCCCTAGTTCCGGTCTAAGAAGAAGTAGGTGTGGTTTTTATGTTGTATATTACGAGTACTTGGGGTTTGGAAAAAAAAATAAACCCTTAAAAAAGGAACCGTATTGAAACTTAAGCAGTGTGCAAAGGGCGTAATAATCAATACATATGGGATTTATTTTAGACACAGGTAATATACAAATTATCGTAAAGTACAATCCCTTATAAGCTCACAACCCCATAGCCCCTAACAACTTTATAACATTAAAACAGGGGAGAAGGTTAATTTTAGGAATCGCACGGAAACCTTCCTGCTTAAAATAAAAATATTTAAGCACGATAGTAGACAACTTTTAGATACTCTTCATTTTTTAAGAATTGGACAACATATTGTTCCTTGAACATCCTACAAATGTTACTGGAGTGGTAAGCCGAGATTAAAATATTTCTTCTAAATTTAAGGTGCGAATTAAGGAAACATGGTCGTATTTTGTAATTTGTAACTAAAGTTGACATTTAACAACGGAAGTAGGATAGGTGGTGTATTACGTAGTATACACTGGGTAAAGAGAAACTAGCAAATGTAATGGGGATAATATTTCTTCTGTTTCTTTAGTCATGTGCTTATTACCAACTTCAAAATTATATTACTTTTAATCGCAATTTTAAACGAACAAGTGGGGATAAAGGCAATTTATACAAAACCTTTAATATCTTGTGGGTTAACTCGGACCCCCTCCTCCGTCACATTAATTTAAAAATCTTGTGCTACCCGGTTATACATAGTGTTTAGTGGGATGTTAACACATGTTAGATTTTCCCAGATGCAGAAAAGTGGCCGCCTTCCATTGGGGTAGGAAATGGTTTATCAAGGGGCCGAGACTTTACACTTGGCACTATTAAGGTGTTGCCCCATCAAAAAACGTCACACTGCAAAAGCAGAATGAATTCTCACGTAATCAGTCAAACTTCAAAAACTCGAACCCTTTATATTTTTAAGCAAGGAACTTTAAATATGTTAGCCACTTGCAATGAAAAATTGTTATAGTTAATTTAATTCGTAGTCCCTAATAAGGTTATTTATATTTACAAAAAGTTCCTCTGCGCTATCTTAAACGTGTAATCTCGTCTTTGCTAGACTTTGAACATAAATTGAAAAATTACGTTCAATATTCTAAGTTTATATATGTATTTCGTAATTTTTATAATTAAACCAGCAAAAATTTTTTAAAAATTAAGAAATTTTTATTTAGCTAACAAAAAAAAATTCGAAAAGGATGACTTGATGCGCTGAAAAACATATTCCAAAAGTGCTATGGGTGTGTGGGATTAAGAGTATTGTACATATATCCCATTATTTTTCAAAAAGTGCATAACAAGGCGCGCCAATAATATTTTTTCCCATAAACTCGGTAATTTCGATAAGCACCAAGCATTTTATAACATTTCCGCCTAGCCTTTTTGCAGGTCTAGAGCAGCTTTATAATAACAAGAACATTGGTCTGGGATTAACTCTATAAGGAAAAGGAGGATGGTATGAGGTTGTAGAAACCATAATTCTGCCAGTAGCGAGGACATCACATATGATCACGACGACATCATCTCCAGGGCTGATGCTTTCATCATTGATTTCAAGTTTTTCGCAACCATACTCCTTGTACTCTACGCTTACAGTTTGCCTAGGTAAGTTATCGGTTTTACTGCAAAAACAAGGAAAGATGCAGTAAAACAGGAAAAACTTATAATGACTTAGCTTCGCTTTTATAGTTAACAAAATTTGAACCGGGCAGGAACGAAAGCGCAGCCCAATTAAATGCTAGAGTAGTGTCAAATGGAAGACCGCGTACCTCTAAACCAAAAACAGTCAACCTTCTTAATAGGATAATAAAAACAAGTTCTTAATTACCATGTTTAAGTAACTTAGTTAATTTTATATATAAAGAACAAAAGTTAAAACCTTTAACAAAGGAGTTATGTGCCTTTGAAATTCCTCCAATAACGCTTTTATAGAGGAAGGATTTTTAAATAAGGAAAAATAGCGAACAATATTCCCCGGAAAGGAAAAATCGGAGGTATTTTTACTATCATTCGCACTACTTGATCCAAATGGGCCCTGTCTACAATAGTTTCAGGGCGTGCTTGTTAAAGTTTGAGTTCTGTATTACTTTCATTATTCTTGTAGCCGCCATGTGACCAAAGTAACCTCGTGAGATATTGACCTTGTAAAAAAAATTAGTGAATGCAGAAAATGGGACATTTTCTAAATATCCCTTCTGCAAACGATTTTGTAGCCCCCATATAATAGGGTTTGTCTTGGTTATGTTTAGTCGGAAATGTATTCAAGTATTCGCCATGTATTGTCTATTTACAAACAAGTATTTTTTTGGTAGTATTTTTCGTCTACAATAATATTTTAAGATTACTTTGCTTGTAACTAGAGTTGCTATGATGAAGGCTTTTCTAAAAATGTACTTTATGCACCCCACCACTTATCGGGTGGTCAAAACATTTGGGTTTATTTAGTAGGAGATACAAAGATTTTGCATATTCTAAAAATACTCTTTAAAAATTAAGTCTTGAAGCTGGAGCCTTTGTTCCCAGACCCTCCCCTACAATTTTCTATCCCGTTTTTCAATTGGGCACTTTTCATATAATGGTAGATACAACAGGACCACGAGGGCTAACCATAACCAGGAGACAGTTTTCTGAATATCCTGGGGGTTAAATTTCCAACTGTTTTGGAAATTTGCAAGTAAACTGCAACATTATAGTAATTGAGGGTTAATGTAATCCAAAGAAAGTAAGATTTCCCCCCCTCCCCTCCTGTGGACCCTTGCGGAATGGGAATCCATCCATCAACACTTTTAGAGCTATCAGAATTATCCCAGCATTTGGTCGTCGTTTCGCTCTTTGTTATATGCACAAATTCAGTTCAAACCGACAGTACTGAGAAACAAAATAGAGCTTGATGACACATTCGCCTTGTTTGTATACTAAATTAAAATGCTGTAGAGGCAGTTACCGTACTGCCTCCAAGCTTAAGTTACCCGCTTCTCTTACGGAACGTTAATATCGAATTCGCAGAAAAGTACATTTTTCACAACCATGCTTCCCCTAGAATAAGACGCCCTCAAACGAGCTCGTCAACCCGGTTAAGAAAGTGTCAAAACTATTTCATCAACTGAGAACAAAAAATTAACTCACTTCTGTGAATCTGAAAATTCTAGGACACTTTAAAGAATAGTTGAGACATGAAAGCGTCGTCACCAAAAACCTCCTTATTTTATAACACTACCTAGAGGAGCGGTTTTTTCGGGTTGTCCTTACGGTTAGCCTTTAAAGCGAATTTAAATCCATCTTATAAAGAATCTTATTGCTCCCTCTTCTCTAACTATTTGTCCCCTCATCTGATGGGTAGATTATAGAGTTTCACTAACTATAAAATATTTTATTGATAAAGAGACTTGTCTCAATAATTTTATCTCTACAGGTTGACTAACAAGTAAGTCATGGGAGCGTGCCCGTAATGACATTTTGTAAAACATTCAAACCCTCAAAACCCCCAACACAGCCTAACCCTAGGGAGACCTGATGGACCCCACGACCTTCCAACACCACTTAATATCATCTGAACCATATCGATTGATCTTGGTTTCCTCCGAAATTTTTTTTTGGCACAGTCAGAAACTGACCATTTTGCATACCACTTCGCAAATAGCTAACTTAGTAACTTGTGTTGGTCTGTCAAAGGAGATTTAAATAATTTTTTTTTCGCAAATAGACAAGAAGCATGCAATGCACTCTGTACAACTGATCTTGAAACCAGTCTATCTAAAGTTGTTTCTATGTTTATTTAAGCTTTTTGTGTATCGATGGTCTGTCTTACAAGTTAATCTACATTCCGGTTTTTTGAAATCTTGGGGCGCCCAGGTCATTGAAAGGCTGATTGGATCATATTAAGCTTTGATTTGGGATATTGTGGTCTTACTGGCATCACATTCACGAGCGAGCTCGGGTATAAGGCTTGCCTTGATCTAAAAGGCATTTTACATCATTTCCTTTATCGACTAAAAATTTTCGCTTTTATTGTCACTCAAACACTTTAAAGAAAAATACTATGTTGAAGTCATCATAAACATTTCGTATAAAGATTAAAACAATTTACAAAAGGGAAGTCACATGCTAAATCGTTTTCAATCGATACTCAAAGTTCAAAAGCGATAAAACTTAAGTAAGAAAGGAATTATTCTTATATACAGCTACTTTATATAGTTATTAATCTAAACTTATAAATATAAGAGATCTATAAAACCAATTATTTATCAAAGCGTAAATCATTTCGAATTTAAAATGTACAAACAATTTTGAACGATAGTGGATATCCTTTAATTAAAAAATTTTAATAAATAATTTAACTTCGTTTAGCTGTTTTATAGGTTTAAATGACTCCATTTAGTTTTCCCCTTATATAAATGTTGACTTTACTGGCCTGTGCAACGGTGGAGGTTTTATTTTTTTCTAAAAGCTAGCCTACTAAGTTCCAGCTTTGTTAAAGACCTTATATTGCATAAACTATACTAATTTTTGTCGAAAAGATTAAGCTTTACTGCTAAACAGTGAATTCTGCTGAAAGAGGTAGTGGTTGTTCTATAAGACCAAGAAAAAATGGAGAAACATTTGTCCCGTACTCGTGCTATAGAGCCTAGTTTGGTTTAAAACCGCTAGAAATTACTTGCAAAAGATGGGAGCTCTATAACGGGGTTTGTTTTAAGACTTGTGAATATAAAAATTGTTGGTAACGATTAATAATTTTCTTTAGAGCTCCTGTAAGCGAAATAAAAACCACAAGTTTTGCAACCTCTTGATCTTTTATTATTAACAAATCCATTATATCGTAAGAAAGGTGCGTGAGTTTCTTCACTTACTGGCGAGGCTCTCTTTTTTTGTTTTTGTTGGTTGCATACTTAACTTGCACCCCCTTAAATTCTGCAAGTGACCCCCTTTTTAAAAAGCAGGACGAATATTAAACAGAAAAAACAGTACTTTTAATAATCACGGTATTCATACGTTAACAGTATTACGGTAATTTAATTTTTTTCCAAAGGGGTTGTTAGTTTCTTTCGAGAAGACAATTTTATTTGTAATTAAGTACTAAAAACAAATTAATTTTAAAATTTTTTGGACTCCCCAATTTCAAGCCACACCACTTGCTGTAGGAGAGAGCCCGACTGGCAGTTGCTACCTGTTTTCAATGTCACACCTTGAACTCATTGCGCAGTAGTGCAAGCTGGCTCGTTTAAGAACATTTAGGTATAATTCTAAGAACTTCATCAACGATTTTTTGGATATAACTAGCTAAGCTTGCTTGCATCATCCATACTTTAAAATTATTACAATTTTACGAGAATTATTAAAATTAGTTTCATCAGTCTCATTTTTAGCTGCACGGAAATAAACTGCCATGGAAAACTCCGCTTTGGGTGCAAGTACTTCGTAGCCTTATGCGAACTTATTATTCATAACTTTTGGGATCAGCCGATGTTTAAGTTTCAAGTTGAATAGAATTCTTTTTTACTTCCGTTACTTATTCACTGCTAAAAAACATTTCATGCACCCTAAAAACCCTTTTTTTTTTTGAAATAAGGTTGTGAACAAGGGATCTACATATAGTGGTATAACAATAAACCCAAGATATTATACAATAATTTACCACACATACGTAACTTACTATTAATATTTATTTTTCCAATTCATGCACCTAGGCCTAAACATATTAATGCCAATATTCTTAAATCAATAATATAGAAGTCAATTTTCATTTATTTTCTTTTATTTATTTTCCTTAACATTATTTTTGGGTTATAGGTTATAAACATATATATGCCAATAAGTTAATATCAATAATACGGAAGTCGGTTTCTATATTTTTATTTCATTCTACATTCCTTAACATTATTTTCTATAGGTGTTGTAGACTATGAACATATTAATGATATTTATTTAATATCAATACTATAGGAGTTTTTTTTATTACTTTATTTATTTAATCTTTCTTAACATTATTTTTTATATGTGCTATACTAATACATTCAAATTTCTTCCATTTTTTAAAAAATTAAATAATACACCGAATTTATTTATAAGTTAAACGAAATTTAGCAGTAGAAATATATTAATACCTTTTGGATATACAAAGTACTTCTTCTTCTATAGTAGTTTTTTTTTTTAAATATTTATTAGTTTAGACATGGGAAGTCTTGAAAATTTAAAGTTACTATATGTATATTATTAATAGGCTAATAACTTGTTAAGAGGTTTTCAAGTAACAATATTTCAGCTGCCGTTTGTGTATTACCCATTAGGTAGTTAGCTTCATCTTAACAGTGATAATTTTTAAACAACAATAGCTTAGACTAATCTATTAGAATGTAATTACTTTTCATACATTAACTTAGAAAAAAGCTCATTAAATGAACTTTATGAAAGGAAAATCCTTTTTTAATAGACAAGGAACAGTAAAGTTAGAAAGGTCTTAGAAATCATGACTTTTTTTAATTAATAAAAGTATAGAAGATAAATAAATTCTTTTTTAGAAATAAAAAATAGTTTTGGTTGCTTTTTTAGTCTCAACGCATCTGTTGGGTAACCTGCTTAAAAAGTTATCTATGGATATTAAATAACGCTTGCTTAAACTTTTTATACATCAAAAACTAAAAAAGTGCGAGCATTAGATTCTAAAACAATTTTAAACAGTTTTTAACATCTTCGCTACTTTAACCTTTTTTTCTGGATTTCCAGATATGTAATGTGCAGAGAAAAGCTATAGAATATGTTGTTTTAATACAGTTCCCAACTTACTTAAATGCTAATATTTAATAAGCAACTCCAAGATTCCAGGGTCAGTTCTATAAATCACACCACCCTTTTAAACTCTTTCTCTCAAAAGTTCCAGGTAGATTCTTAGTTTAGCGCTCATAGTCCAATAACTTTGTACAAGCTGTTTTTTCTATATATTCTATAAAAACGCTTAATAATTAATCTATAATACAGAACTTTTTTTACAACATATTATTTATATAAACTTGAAATTTAAAATTGCTATTTATAATATATTAATAATTTATATATATAGAGGACATCATATATAATTTTTTTATTAGCAACCCCATAGATTATTTATTAAACATGTGTCGTACTTCCAAAATTCAACTGTACGCTAACAAACTAAAGAACCTACGAAATTAAGTAAGAATAAGTGATAATTAGTATTTTATTGATTTATTTTATTTTACTAAGAACGTGTACTATAGAATTGTCTCTGTTCTTTTAATTATGTCTCTCACCACCTTTTTGTAAAGAAAACCATTTTGTTAGTTTTAAAAAGTGATATCCTTTCCTTTGGTAAAGTTTTTCTTCAAAGTATTTTTATTCTAGCGCTCCTTTGGTAAAGTTTTTCTTCAAAGTATTTTTATTCTAGCGCCCTTAATGGTTGTAATTATTAGATAATCAAGACTGTTCTATGAATTAACTGAAATTTAAATTTATTAAAATGAAGTGTACAGAGAAGTAAGCAACTAATCTAAAGATTATAAGACCTCGCTACCTAAGATGTATTCATTTTAATTAGGTATACATACACTTTATGCTTGGGGAGAAAATCGAATGCAGGCTAGCACACATGACCTGAAACAATGTTGTAATGAGTTCATAGTCCTTGTTTTAAAGTTTCTCGGTAGCAAATCTTGGAGACCTTAAAATGCTTCTAGGATGTTGTGATACATTTTATAGATTATTGATCTATATAATGCGTATGATTACTGCACTAGCTGTTCACATATATAAACATATACACAATAAAGAATCGAATGATTCCTTTCGTATTGCGCGCTTCTCTGCTTTGTTGTTGTTCGTTCTGTCGGCAGGGTTTAGTAGTTGATTAAGGCTCAAACCAGTACAAACAAATAAACTAAACTAACTTAATTAGTGATCTGAAGGGTTACTTATAACTCGGAGCATTATTTATTTAAACAGTAATTGACTTAAACTATAACTCCATTAAATTAAACCAGCACGCTTTTAGGGATTAGCTAAGGATAGCAAAAGCCTTAAAATACTTAAAGCTCTGTTAAACAAAAAATGTTAATACGCTTTAAGAAGCAGCAAAAGAAGAGTTTTTTGGATAAAACGTAAAAAGACAATATTTTAATACTTAAGCTTAAAAGAAATAATTTAACAGAATTATTCTATAGTGCAGCAGGTCAAAAGTTATTTAATAAGACCTTACTATCGCATTTAATTTACAAAAAAAAATTTGGTATTATGCTTATTATGCTATTTAATTAAGAACTAGAACAATTTTAGTAAAGAAAAACATTTGCAAAATTATTATGAACAGAAAATGATATTTACATTACCTTTTTGATTTATGCTATTCCTTTTTAGACTACTATTTTAAAAGCGATTATTTTTTATGCAATCTTAACTAAAAGTTGTGGTTCACTTTATCTGTATTAAAATGGAGAAGAAATTCGAAGTTTTTCATATATATGTGGAGCACCCTTGACTTCTTAAAAAATTATATAATTGATTGATTTTTCTTAACTGTTTATCAACTATATATAAAACTTTTAAGCTCTTTAAACGCTGTGTGAATTTTAATATGTAGCTTTTAATAAGTTACCAGGCTTAGTCTGTCTTTAAGAGTTAAATGAAATCCAATCTTTTTTTTTAACTTTATATGATAAAAAATATATATATATTTATAGGGTATAGAAAAGCTAGAATTTTCTTTTTTTTTAATCTGCTAGCTTTTCAAATTTTGAACGTTAATCAATTTATTAAACATTTTACTTTTCTATAGTAAAGATTTTTTTAATATTTACTAAAACTTTAAATAAAAAAAATTTTTTATATATACTCAAGACTTTTACGTTTTAAATAATTATACATACTAGTAAACTTTTTACTTTATATATATAAGGGGTATATTTTTTAAACAATTTATTTTTCTTTTTAATTTTAATTTATAATATTAAGTTTGTCATTTAATATTAAATAACAGCTTTAACAAAATCATATAAAAATCTCTTACTTTCTTTACAATAGTGAATGTTTTGATAAGACAATTCGTTTTAATCTTTGACTTTAGAAGTTTTGTATCATCTATTCATATAATATAAAATTAAGTAAAACTAGATATTCCAATAGTTATTTATAAATAAAAGTTTGCGTCACATTTATAAAAAATGATATTTTATTTTTGTGGATACGCATATAAAAACTTTTGTGTATTTAAGGGAAATAGCTTAAAGAATAAAAAAGATAAGCGGAGGACGATATTGTAGTGACGCGAAAGTTAAAAGAAAGTATTGAAGAATATAATTATACTTTTCAATTAAATATATAAATAGTATACCCTTCTGTAAGCGAATAAAAAATATTAAGTGAAAATATAATTAACACTATTCAAAAGCTGTAATTTATAAAGATTTATAAAAAGGATTAAAAAACGTACTAATAACTAAAGTGTCTACTAAATTTTAGCTATGAATAATAAACTAAGTTAACTAATATAAATAAGAGGTTTAGAATTTATGAATAAAATAAATTTTTATTTAAGAATTTCTTATTATAATATATTATAAGTGAAAAGTAATTATAAATTTGTTAAAAACTAAAGCGTAAAAAGATTGCTATATGTAAATACCAAACAAAATATAGTAAGGGCTTTTGTATATTGATAATATATATCTATACATAATTTATACAAGGTATTTTTAGCATTTCCTATATATTTTGGTACTACTAAGTTCTATTTTTTTTATATGAATAGTTGTTTAAAATGTATACTAAAAACTAAAGCATTCTAGATATTTAAATATATATATATTAAATAAAGGCTACTTTAAATAGTACTTTATTGCTCTAAGAACCCGTTTGTTGTGTTGCTAATAATTAATAATAAGAAAAAAAAGTACTTTTTTTATTTCTTTAAATTAATATTATTCATTAAAATATAAATATAGTCAAACTTTAAAAGTGGAGGTAAGGGTGGGGTTTAGCAAAAGTTGTACAAATTTTTGCAAAACAGGACAAAATATTTATATATTATGGTTGGTTTCTCCTGGCATACACGAGACCAATTTGAACTAATTGCTAAAGTCTATGAAGCACGTTATTAAATTATTCATCCAAAAAAAATACTTAAAATCTTGTATATTGATATAAATGAGATCTCAAAATAGTGGTAGTCATATTTGTCAGTATAGCTAAAATAATAAGTCCTTGGAAAAAGTTTGATAATATCTATTTTTAAATAAAACATAAAGAAAGTATATAAAAAATTATACTTATGAGTTAGTTAATATTAAAAGTGGAAATTTTGTAATATTTGACAAACTGGAAATATTTTTCTGTCATGATTGGTTCCTCTTGGCGTACACGAAACCATTTTAAACCAAATTGGACATCCTAGAGTGAACTTCTGGATTTTGGCCCGCCAAAACGACCGGAGGTGGCTCAGCTGTGTCTCAGAAAGTCATATAAGAGAATAACTAATGTTTTCGTCCTTTTTCGTTCTACTTTGGTAGAACAAGATTATTAGCAATTCTAAAGTATTCGTTATTTTTGTTCTCCCGAAGTGGAACTTTCTTCTTCCTTTAATTACTCAAATGGATTTCCTTAGTTATCGACATGTAAGCCTCTAATGTCAGGTTACCGTAGGCTAACTATTGTCAGTCCTGTCTTTTAGAGGGGGTTGCAATCTCCTCCCTGTTTAAGACCTTCCTCTAGCGAGCTAAGCTTATTTTTCACTTCTACTAGTGTAAAGAGTTTTCCCTTTGATTTTTCTACAAGCAAGCCTTTTGTTATAATACCGAGTGAAAATTATTTTATTAAAATATATCATAAAATAGTAATAAAAAAAATAATATTTATATATTAGAGCAAAACTAAATAGTTTTAAAAAAAAAATTATAAATTTAAATTCAAAAATGGTTTAATAATTAACAATGTTAAAATTAATTTATTATATAAAAAATAAAAAAATACATTGACCAGAAAAAAATTTTTTAAGAAGTATTAAGAGCGATAAAAATAATAGTAAAGTTAAAACTAATTAATACTAGTAAGAAGTTTTAAGTTAATATTTAAAAATAAATTAAAGCGGAGAGGAATTTATAATACTAATTAAATTTATATGAAATTAATTCCGAATAAAACATTTAATATAAGACTATATTGTAAATTATTTTTAGTAAAATATCATATTTAATAATTTAAAGAAAAAAATTAAAAGAAAAAGTGGTCCAAGCATAAAGCATATTAAACAATAATTTAAATTTTTAAAATCAATAAAAGAAAAATTATTATAATATAAAATAAATTAATCTCTAAATTCAAAAAAATTGTAACATATAAAATTATAAAAAAAAAAGAAATTAATATACCTAAGAAAAGCGCAACTTAAAATTATTTAATTTAGATAGTAAACTTTAATTTAGCATTTTAAGTAAATTTTCAAAATTTAATAGGAATCTACAAACTTCTTTAAAGGCTTTGTAAATCGCAAAGTAAACATTTTTTAAATTTTTTTCGTAAACTTCAATCAGATGTTTGACGAGATTATGATGTTCAGCTTTTATTTGACTGCATACAAAAAAAAAAGAAAAAAAAAATTAATTACAACTTTTTTTAATCAAGGAAAAACTAATTTTTCTTTTGATTTTAATAATAATAAATGGTAATAAAGTATAACAAAAAATTAAAAAAAAATTAAAAATTTCGATAACATATTTCCAAAAATATATATTTAATCAAAGCTAAAATTTATTATAAAGTTCTACTAGTAAGAATCTTAAATTCTATTTAGAAAACTAAAAAAATTATTTTTAAAATGAATATATAGTTATACCAGTGAATTACTTCTTATCATATATAAAAGTTACTGTTTTAGAACAAAGAAACTGTTTAACTTTGCTAACCTTTTAATAAATAGTAATATTATAAACTTTTCCTAAATTGTTTAAAAAAAAAAATTTAAATAACATAAATATTACAAAGCCTAAGATCTATCTTCAACATTACAAAAAAATAGGTCACTAGTTACGACCTCTAGGAAAGCACTGCACTAAGTGATTATCGAATTTAAGTTACTCCACTTTCTTCTCACATTTTCACGAAATTATAACGTCCCCCTCTTTCGCTGTTAGGCCTGCTTTATCTTTAAACTTAGTTTTCTCAACAGGGATTAGACAAGGACAAAAAGCATGTATTAAAGCCTTAGTTGGTACATGGGAGGAAGCAATGATGAAAGGTTAATAAGAGAAAAGGGATTGCCTCACATCGTAAAGATATATAGTTCCACTGAATCAACTGCACTTGATTCTTCTTGGCTGTCCCTTTAATAAGCTCTAACTATTTTCGACTATGTAAACAGTCTTTTCAGTCCTCCACCTAGTATAGCATCCCTTGGTAATATTTCTGGCCCATTTAAGTTGTAGCAAGTACCGGTAGCATAAATGAACCAAAAAACTTATACTTAAGAGTCTAGACAGTAATAAAATTGAAAGGTATTACACCACGTTTACAGATTTATAACTAATATAAAGTGGTAACTAGACATAACACTGGTGCAAATAACAGTAATATGAAAGCATTGGTTTTGTTAATTTAAAACAACGTTAAAAACTACCAGAAAATTGGGTTCTCAAACTTTTTAGCAGTTTATAAACCGGCACAATCACTTTGGTTAAAGAACACTCTATAAATAAGCAATACATCTCCGCATTAACTACATAATTCTCTTTCTAGCCTAGTAATGACAAACTATTGTGTTGTTAAAAACAATTCGCGTTTGTAGTAGTCTCAATTAATTTCAATATTTAAAGCCCTTAATTTACTCGTCTTTAGCGCTACCAATCAGAGAATAATTATAAACTATCGGGCATGTGATGTGCGTTTGAAGTTAAGTTGTTTAAGTTGTGAATAGTATTGGTGTTATAGTCGAAGATGAAAGGAGTTTTAAACCAAGTAAAAGAACCAAAAAAACTTTTGTCTAGGGCTAAGAAGTTGGCGCAAGAGAGGCTGCTTAAGAGAATATTGTCTTTACTTCTCTTTTTATTTGTTCTAGAAGCTTTAACAGGCTCGTTTTCATAGTTCGCCTTTACGAAATTGGGTGGTCAGGTAACCCTATATTTTCAAAGCTTATTAAATTCTGGAATGACAGAAGAAATTAGCGAATTTTTACATCACTCAATATCTAGTCATGGTTGTTTATATGTATTTATTAGTCTTTCTAGATGACAACGAAAAAAGCAATATTTTTAATGTAGACTGGTTGCTATTGTGCGTTTTATTTTATTGGTTGGGAGACGTAAAGTTTGACTGGGAACTTTTTACACTATAACCAGTTATCTTTTGCCTTGAAGCCCTTGTTAAAGAATTTACTCCGATCGCCCAGGGTGTTTTGGGTTTTAAATAAACTTCTCTGTTTTTATTGCGGAAAGGGCTATTAGTCTGCCTTCTGGTGAATAAATAATTGTGAGCTTGATTTCAGACTGCTTATTTTAGCATATCAAAGGTCACGCAATGATAAGTTTTATTGCACTAAGTTGCATTGCTTATAGAATCCAGAAAAGTTGGGGCTGTAATATTATTAATAATATTCAAAACAATAACTTTTGTAAATGTTATCTATATGACACACTCATTTGCTGATGTTTTTGTGGGCGCTGGACATGTGCTGCTATTAGCTTTTTGTTAAATGTTTTTTTTGATCTCAGGTAACTTTTAATTAAAAGGTTTCTTTAAAAAAAGTAATTTTTTTTTTCCCAGATCCGACAAGTTCTGGGGTTTCCTATTCTTTTTTATTTTAATTCCTTTATTAGACGTGCTCGACTTTTGCTTTTCCTCTCCTGGGTCCTTGACAGAATGGTACTCTAGAAGAAGGATCCACCCACCGTCTAATGCTGTCTTAAAATTCTATTAGGCGAATTAACATGGCTCGCTCCTGTAAAGTGGATTTCAGCTTAACCTCTTTATTGAGGGTTCTACTTAATATTAATACTTCAAAGCTACTTGCAAAGCTTCTTCTAAGGAAGGACTTTATCGGCACCAGTACCTTCGGTTATCTTTTCGGTGCTCTCTCACGGCGACTTCGACAATGGTGGGCTTCGCTCTGCAGCAAACATTACTAGCTAATATTGAAATCCTCAACCGGCTAGATACTGAGCTTGAATTTTTTCGTTATTAAAAAAAAAATCTTATATAAAAAATCAGGCATTTGCGGGTTTCTTCGGTCACATACTCTTTTTAAAAGTTTTTTAGCTTTCTTCAACTGACCGACTATTCCCAGCACGCTTATGATGCGTTCCTCCCTTTATGAGTGCTTTTTTAGCACCAAAACCTTCATATTACGTCAAAGATTTACTTTTAAAAATTGAGGCATATTTGTTTAGAAGAAAATTAACCAGCATTTCTTATATATTTTATTGTAAGAATATACACAACTATTATATAATGAAAGAATCACAAGGTTTCTGTCACCGATGTAATAAAATATTTTATAAAATAGCAGCGATTAAGAAAACATTATAGCGAACGATAAAGATTGAAAAAAAAAAAAATTTATAAATAATTGTGCTTGCACAGAGAAAGAATTTCCTTTAAATAAATAATTTCGTAGTGGGGATTATGGCGAATCAAACAGTGAAGTTTGAAAGTTCATATATTGAACAAAACGTTAATAAAAGTACGAATTACTTGATACCTGTCGGCTGTGATATAAGGAATCTCCACGTCGTCAGCTACCATGCCCGTAACCTCAAGGGCATTTCCAGGCTTGTTCTTAAGAAAATTGCTGAAACGCAGATTTTACCATTACTGTTATCACTTCAGCTCCGTCATCTGGAAGTAGTGAGATGGAGTGCGCTCTCTATAAGTCACTAAACTAAAATAATGCAAAACCAATTATGACCTCCTTTAGGACTGTCTCTTCGTGGCAGGGGTAGTTAACACAAATCCCAAAAACTCTTACAAAGTGTTAGTTGAATTAATCATTAAGTAAACTACAACGTGGACTTGTAACAACAAATAAAGAATAAACACTTTATTCGGCTAATCTCAGGCTTTCTTAAAATTACCTATTAAACCATTAGTTTTTTTGAAGTAACCCATATTTATATAAACTTGATTATTATAAATAATAACTTTTAATTTTAAGAGACAGTGATAGACCTAATACGTAAAAAGACTGTCGACTAGTAAGTTTAAAATTGAAAAATATAATTAACGCCTATTTAGCGCTATGAGAACCGCACTAGGCAAACTTTCTTTTTAAGGAAACCGCTTCTTAACGGTTAAGTAAGCAATAGATCACTCCTTAAAGTTTTTTAATTTATAAAGAAAACAGAAGCAACTTATAATGAAGAGCGAAATCTATTCAAAGGGTAGCAGTAATTATGTACGTAAAGTACTTGATAACGTCTTGTATAAAAAATTGGTGGTAACGTGTAGGCTCCTCAACTTTAGTTAAGCCCGAAAGTTTTAACCTGAAATCTTTCATAATTAAGGAAGATGATAATGCATAAAATTAAAGCCCTCAATAGGCGTAAGTTGCAAGCTCTAGTTTTTAAGAAGTATTAGGCGCTAATGACATGAGAGTACACGCAAACAGTGTTAATGCAATCAGCGTCATGACCTAACACAACTCTAGCCTTCTGTCCACCTAATTCTATTGATTCTGAACTAAGTCAACTTAGCTAATATAACATTTAACCAGTTATACTACAACTACCCAGCCTTCGCGCAAGAACAAAAAGATCTGTAGCTTGTATGGCTATGCCAGATTATACTAAACAGGGTAACTACCGTATAACTCAAACCTATCCAAAATTTTAGCAGTTATATCGTGTAGTGTGTTAAAACCTTAAAGCTCTTTGCGGTACAAGTCAAACCTCAGAAGCTAATAGTAACCATAAAAGGTTCCATAAGCGTTAACTACAGTCTTATGGATAACTATATAAGGCCGTTTTCTGAACCGCATTGTAGGTCAATCAGAGTTAAGTAAATGTTTTTTCCAAAGCGATTAGTTCTTAATTCTGCCATGTAAATAACTGAGATGATATTCTTACCCCAACAAAGTTAGCTAGTAAAAGTTATTAGTACTTAAAACCTTAATAATTGATTCACTGTCCTTTTGAGTTGGGCGTCCACTTTTTGGTATAGTATGAAGTGTAACAGATTGAGATTAAGAGAAAAAAATTATTACTAGATTTGCTCATATAATGAAATTAAATTAAATATTATATAAAAGTGAAATCATTTAATAAAGTAAGAATTGAGAGAGATGATAACAATGGGCCTCCAAGCTAACTAGTTTGTGGGGTGAAAAATGGATGTGTTGGTGCCACCCAATTTTACTTTCCCGGACTTACCTGTTTGATTATAGTAATTTTTATTACTTTTTTTATTGGAAGTGGCTCGCACACCTTCCTATTAGCTTTATAGGCATATACTTACAATGCTAAACAGTCTCTAGGGGGGCCTAGTGCCAGCGACCGTCGCATATTCCTTATTGATCCCTCTACAATTTTCCAGTACAGTGGGCTGGATGGCAGGGGTCTGCGCGCGGTGATCAATATCTCACTACCCTGTAGGCCCTTTAGGAAACCCCGACGCCTCTCTCTGGTGAGTGCGCTGTCTGGAGCTAGAGTCCCAAACACTCAATAAAGGGGAAACCACGGCCACACGTCTTGCTCTAAACCCTCACTGCAATAAACCGGAGTAAGTTAAAGCTCGCGGTTGTTTACTCCTGTTTTTGTATATCGGGGTTTTTCTTATCTTGTGGTAAAAAGGTTTGAGTTTCGATTTATATGAACGGAAACAGCGAGCAGCCGTTTAGATTTTTAAGAGCTTAGACAAAAAATTACAGATCTACCTCTCAAAAAAAGCTATCTATAATAATCATTTTTTTTGAGTCTCCAGGGTATGAACATATGCAGAATTCAATAAAGAATTGGCTTTTAACTTGAGCGTTTTTGTATGTTAAAGATGAGAGAAGAGCAATAAACTTTGATCCACTCGCATTCGCAAAAAAAAGTTAATGCGTAATAACGGTTATATTAGCACACTTGAAAATTTTACTTATGTATTAGATTTAATTCTTTAAAGTTGATGAGCAATTAAGTTTCCGTTTGCATACCTGAAAACTTTACTTAGGTATAATTTTTATTCTTTTATGAACGGGAGCATTACAGAAGAGTTGCAAGTATATTTAGCGCACTTGATGTCATGGGACCAATCGATGGCCGCCAATCGAGGAATGACGTCTAAAATCAGTCGTTTGCAGTTTTCCGAGTTCTTGCGTAGCGTTTCCAAGACCAATTCCACCGACACCTGAAAATTAGCCAAGAAAAAGTTTTAATATAATACGAAATCTTGCCTACGAGGCAAACGTACATGTTCCCCTTCACTACGCCAGCAGTCGTAATCTGTAGCTAAGGCAACCGATGCGTAGAGTAAACCTTTTATTAAACAAAAAGACGCATATAAGTGTACGCCCAGCGAGAATTTTACGCAAGACCCACCAGCCTCGTTAGCCAGAACCACTTCGGGAAACGTTGTCATGTTGATAACGTCCCCTCCCCACGAGCGATACATAAGGCTTTCAGCCCTGGTGCTGAACCGCGGACCCTCAATAGTGATCACAGTCCCTACAGAAATGATGAGGCTCTCCTATTGGGTCAGCACTTTTTTAGCGGTAACTTACCCCCGGTGTGGTGGGGAATACCCAAGCGTGCGGCGCTCTCTTTTAAGGCGTCTCGCAGTTTTTCATTAAAGGGATTTGCGAGAGGAAGATGGCAAATTCCAGGCGGATGACCAACCACTCCGTCATAGAACGTTTGTACCTTATAAATAAGAGTAAAATGAGGTGCCTGAATAGCAACTTTTAGTGGAAAGAGAAAAGTACGGTAGAATAATATTTCTAATTTAGTAATGTAAAGGTCGCTGCTTTCTAAAATAAAGAAGAGAAATAAACGGTGGCCTAACTCTCTTAGTCGTCCGATCGATGGCCTGATCAATAAAGACAAAGTGTCCGGGTTCAATTTCCTGTCTTAGAGATCCACAGGCTGTAGAGGCCAAAATATGCGTGCAACCTTTGAAAATTTTAAAAAAGAAAAATTTCATTGAGTATTTATTGTTAATAAAAGAGTTCTCGAAATTTATAAAGTAGTTAGATAATAGTAGGGAAGAGAAATAACTAAACCTTCCTCCTTTAAAGCCCATATATTGGCCCTAAAGTTTATATTAGTTGGTTGTATGGAATGAGATCGCCCATGTCTAGAAAGTAACACACAATCGACACCTGCAATGGTACCTACTTCCAGAACATCAGAAGGCTACAGATTAAAATTGAACAGAAGTTTAAATTGTGTAAGTGAAGAATAAAGATATAAGAACATAAGCCAACAACTATCATTATTAGCATAAGTTGATACCAAGTCAACAAGAACAAAAATATTGTAAGGTTAGTACAGTACCTCTCCATAAGGAGTGGAAACTTTCTTTTCCTTATGTCTGTTAAAAAACTTCGGATCATCTAAACCAGTACCTCCAATAATGCCGACCTATTAAAATTATTAATGCAGTGCTCAAAAGAAAAAGTTCAATAGAACACAACTTTGAACGCGATAGCCATCTCTGCGTTGGGAATAAAAATCAGTACCTGCGCGAAAAGCACTTAGGTCTTAATATATTAGTTGTCACATACACGACTCGTATTAATTTCACGTGAACCTGTCTCCGTTCATGCAATTTTTGGAGTGGTACCTTTTATATAGTGACATGGTGTTTACCCCTGCCTACGGTACTATACCATATAACTAAGTAGAAAATACACCTTGCACATATATTTATTAACAATTTAAGCAATATATTCTGTGTAGGTGAGTGGTTTTATAGAAAATGGTTCATTAGAGATGGATAAAGGAAAAATGATACACATTAGCACGCCTCATCTCTTCTACTAAACTTCAATAATCAAGAATGTGAACTGCATTTATATCACATTAAAGTTAACAAATATATATATATATATTAGTAACTGAAAATAAAAGCCATCGTCTCTTAAGGTGTATGCAGTTGTATATCGTTCTAAGACTTCCATAAGGCCTATTTTTTCTTCCAGTCAAAGTTACCATGCTTTAGCAATAGGTTTCTTATAAACACATGCCCTAAAGTAATTTTACGAGGGTTTTACACTTTGCGACACCAAAAAAGCCTATTAAACGCAGAGGTTACAAGGTTTTTTAAAAGGTTGATCTTGGAGGTTCGAAGGTTCTAGAACTATATTATAGCCAAGAGTGGATATAATATAAACTCTCAGTTATCTTTATATTTTAAAAACAAGAAAAAAAATATAATATAAGATTTTGCGAAGCTTGGAAGGGCTGTATAACGTATACAGAAGTGCGTATAATACGCAGTCATCTTAAAACTTAAATATCTCTCGTGCTAGTAAATTCACGAAGTTTATGTAATGTGTGGGTTCCTCTCCCGAGGGCGTATCGCTGGAACATTAAAGCGAATGGGTACGTGTTGGCCAGAAGATTAGTATCAGTTATTTAATTATAATTAGCTGTTATTTGACGATTAGAAGTGACAAATTTTAGTATTAAAGTAGGTGTTCGTGAAGGTGGTTTAAGCTGAAATGTTCATTGTAACGTATGCCCGAGGCCTCCATGATTTAAGATAGGTGTAAATAAATATAATTTATAAAAAAATAACGTTTTCAATAAAAATTTGATTAAGGTGAAGTAAAGAACACCAGTTATTTTACTTTTTAGACAAGGTAAAAGTATTTTATCGGTGGGAGCTAAAAAAGCAAGTAAAAGCTTTTATTGCCTTTTCTACGCAGAACGAAGGCAGAATGCAGATGAACGATTCTACCATTTTATTATGTTAATGTGTTATTTGATTATCAGAAAGGAATATATATATATATATATATATATATATATATCCGCTTAGCTTGAAGATGACTACACATATGTCAACGATTGCTTAATCTGTAGCCATTCTAAGTGGAATTTGTGTAACTTGGTTACTCGATATGAACAGTATATTGTCTTGAAAGAGTGTAAATTCGTAAAAATTACTGCGAAGGGCTCGTCGCACTCATTCTAGATATATACTAGGTAATAGCGCTATCTTGTATAGTGCTAGTACTATACTATGAGATACCTAGCATAGTAACTAACACTATACAGCGCAAGTCGAGCCAACCAGGAGCTAAAGAAGCACCCAAGTAAAGAGTACTTCCAGCCCAGAGCTGGCCAAGAGAAGACAATGCTAGTATAATACTAGAGAATTACGCTAATATAATACTAGCACTATTATCGAGTCTTTAGTCAAAAGATTTCACTTATCGATGTTTACAATTAGTTAGTATTAGGACTAGAACTGCGTCCCTCGGACAAGGGATAGTGCTATATTATGATCACCCCTTGCGCCAAGCCTTATATGACGATGCCTTCGCACGCAGTTAGTGACATGAAGTTATGAGTACAAGTGCAACTTAGCAGTTTCTGTCAACAGGATATAGTGATCATATTGACTTTCACAGAAGATTGTCTCCGGAAGGCAACCCCTAGTATATATTCACGATAAATTTTACTCTAATAAGTCACTCGGGTTGAGAGATCTGCAAGACTCATAGTTTCGATACTATTACTCTAGTTAACCAAATGATCAACTAAAGCTTGAGACAATGCATTATCCTGCCTTGTACTGGGAATATAGCACCAGACTATAGATTTATCTGCTACTTAGGTTTTTACCATTTTTAAGAGAATGTGTTCCCATACATACCTAACAAAACCTACGTCTCTCCTAATTAGTAAGTATGCCTCAACATTTTTATATCCAGCTAGGTAACCATATTCACAGCCAAACGTTAACCTTCCAATGAATGGATCTAGAAACCAATTAGTAGATTGCTAAGGCCAGAGATCCCTCGCATTAGTTTACTCGATATTATCAACTAAGTCACCGAAAGAGTTCGACGGTAGCGGGTTACTAAACACCACGAGAGTTTATTTAGTATACACATATGTACTAGTCCGCCTTAGAATGGTAATCTACAGACACAATTCTCTGTTTTCCAAGTAGCAAGAGTCTGCAGAACTAACAAATATAGCAGTCGTGTCTAGAGTGGATCTGATCTTTTTCGTACGCTTCTACGATGTAAAACCATAGAACGACACAGTAATTCTATAATTTAACAAAGAAATGTACTACAACTCAGCGAAAGTCTTCAGATATGCCTAACAGTCCAAGGCACAGACGCGCCTAGCCTACCCACTAAGTAGCTGACCTATGCAGTAGCCAATGAACTTTACTTTACTATAAAGTACAAAGGTCTTACGTTCTGCAGTCAAAGCTAAGTATAAAAGTATGCACAAATTCGCTTCACGAGTGGGAGTGTCACTCAAGAGCAAGTTAATGAGCCTACTCTCTTCTATATACGAGGTTTTCGAGCCCTTAAATATTCTTTATAAAGACACTTTTTTTGCAAAACTCAGTTTTTCATTATTTTTATTTTTGCAATTATTCATTGTATTATAAGTACAGTAAAAATTTTTACTATTATTATCGCTTATTTGATTAACTTATTAAAATTATGCTATATATTTACTATATAAGTATTTAATTTATCATTTAATAATTCTTATTTGTTAAATTTAGTTTTATTAGATTGTATTTAACTTTATTTAAGTTGGTTAGATTTAACTCGATTTAATTTTATTTATTAATTTTATTCTATTGTTTTATACTTAAATTTATATGATTTATTTTATCTAATTTTAAATGTTATAAGGTTAACAAGGAAGGATTTTGTCAAGGTTATAGCCATAGTTAAAGGCTACCGTTAGTCTTGTGTCCCATTTTATAGCTCGTTATAGTTTTATCAGAGCACTATTTAAGTTAACGAGTTAGGTAATTGAGTGTTTTAATTCGAGCTTTGTTTGAGTTTATAATGGTCTTTTAAGATGGAAGGATTCGTAAAATACAAAGCAGATCTGTCCAAGTAACTTTTCTGCTAAATTAGTAAGGGCTATATTACCTTCCTGTGAATGATTCTGAAACTATCTACAATGGCGTCTTTGGGACAATAACAAAGCTATTATTTTAACTTGCTGTGAACAAGCCAGGATTATGATACTTTTTACCAAAATTACAAAATTTTAAGGGTGCCGTAACCGAGATAGTTAAGAATCGTTTAAATTTTAAGTTATTCTAAGCCTTATACGAGTCAACTTAGTATAAATCTTTAAAATGATATATCCTAATATTTATACTGTAAGTAATAACTTTTATTTTACTTTAGTTAACTTTAGTACAATTTATAGTCAAAGTATATAAAGCTGTAACCTACTAGTGCAAGACAGCACTGCAAATTGATTAATTCATAGTAGTAAAGAAGCACTGAAATTTTTCAAGTTATGACTAAACACAGAGCCTGCCTAAATTGTTTAACATAGGTATGCTATACACTTAATAACTAGGCCAGAGGGGTGTATAGGTTTAGTTAAATTCAGTTTGATTAGCCATTAAAATATAAAAATTTATACAAGTTCTCTAGTTTAATTTGACATTTTAATACGAAGGCTTCAAACTAAAAATTGTAAATTCTAACAATTAGTTAAATAAGATTTAGTCATTCAATAATGAGCTAAGAACCAAGCTAGTTTACTATTTTATTTGTTCATTAACAAAGTGAGTCATTTGGGTAAAGATAAAATACTACCGTTTTATTTTCTAAAGCCCAGCTATTTCCCTAGACGGTTTAATAAGGGTTTACCTAACTACCATTGTCGTCAACAATTTTGAGCTTCAGTGTCTAAGCTTAGTTTGTTTTTATCAATCATTTATAAATCTTATCTGAGTAACTTTAGCCACAAATTAGAGTTCATTCTCTTTTGTCTATCAATCTCATAACTAATAGGTCTTATGTTTACCCGAAAACCAGCAGATTATCAAATTGATTAGTATCAGTGTTTTACTTATACATGTTCAAGGTAACACTTTACTAAAGTGAATTTCGTTAGGATAAAGCTAATAGTTATTTTTAAGTATAACTAACTAACAATCTAGACATGTTGGCTAGTTTAATGTTCTATCAAAGTAGAACGAAAAGCAAGCATAATGATTTCCTACTTGTTACTGTTAGACCCTACGGGCGATCTTTTATACTAAAAGTCGTCCCAGAGGCAGAATTGGCTGCCTTCCTGGGATCCAAGTGTAATAGAAAGAAGGTAATCATTATCCTACCTTTGTTTTTTTCGTTCTACTTTGTTAGAACATTTAATTAGCTAATATGTCTAGACTGTAAGTTAGTTAATTATAACTTTTACAAAATAACCTGTTTACCAAATCTAACAGGAAGATACAAGTAATGATATTAAAACTAAAAAGTAATCTTACTTAATTTTATCAAAGTCAAAAATCTAGACTCTGCTACCTGAATAAAACGTGTTGTAGTAATCTACTGCTTAGTTTATAGCATTAACTATTGGTCTATAGATCTGGACAGTCGCTCTCTATCTTGATTCAAGTTCATTTGGGGTTGTAAATTATTTAGCTTGATATTTGTATATATACACATTGGTAACTACCTCTAACAGATTTATTTGCATCTCTGTTTATCATCTCAAAAAGAAGATTTTTAAGTATTAAAATAAAGTCAATCGTGAAACAACAGCAAGCAAGGTAAAATGGACGAAAGCCTTATCATGTGATATGAGAAGCAACTAAGATAAATAACTTTGCTAATTTACTTCCTGTTTTAGATAACTAAATAACAATTATCTCAAGGTAAAATAATCTTGAGAAATTCAATCTACTCATGCTTAAGAGGTTGATAGAGTTAGGTAGAAAATTAGGTTAGAAGTCATGTAATATATCAAAAGTTTGACTCTTAGCTAGGACAGCTGTAATATAAATAATTGAATTCCAAAGTTAAAGAAGCTGCCTCAAATAATCCAAGTCACTTTAGGGGCCTTTGATCGTTCACTCAGGAAGCTAACTTAAAGACATTTAACTAATTCTATTAAATCAATCAAGTCATTAGCTTTATAAGGGATAAACAAATATATAATCAAGGCTATGACACATGACCAAGTCCTTGATAAATGACTGAGCAAACTTTTGTACATTTTAGCTTTTTTAGCTATGTCAACCAAGCAGGGCTCTTTACTATTTATATAGTTAAAATTTGAGTGTCATTAAATTCTGTTACCTTGCAAATATTTTTATAACAAATAAACTTAATTAGCTTAAACATGAAAACTAAAATTAAATAACACAATCATAAAAAATTTAAATTATTGTTACGAAGCAAATGAACTAACATTACTTTCGATTTTCACTTTTGCATTTTTAGCATTTTGCCAGAAGAATATGTTATATAGAATAATTACGAGCTCGAAACCGCCGTATGTAGAGAGCGAGCTAGTTAACTTGTAATCGAGCAACACATAAACTCGAGTGCAGAAAATTCATCTCGAACATGTGGAGATCTGCTACTTTACTTTGATTCCACAGGTCAGTCTTATGTTATTCAAACAATAGATAACTAAAGAAAACTGGTTAGGTCATTGCTATTTGTGGTAGTATTAGAAGTACTAGAATTCCTTGACTATTCGTCATATATTGAGACGTTCGTAAAGTAATATATAACATTACTTTAACAGAATTAGAGATCATTGTGTCGTCTTGAGTTATGTTATCGTACAGGCGGCTGAAAGAAATCAGCCCATATATATACACGGCTGCTACGTTGGCTAGTCCCGGTGACTCCACGTACTTGGAATACATGGAATAATGTCTATGTGTAACCATCCTTAAAAGGATTAGCATGCATGTGTAAACTGACATAAAAACTTGTGGTGTTCAGTAACCCTCTAGAATGGAACTCTGAAGATGACTCGGTTTAAAATATCTTAAGTAAACTGATGCGAGGTGATCTCTGTCGTAAGATACACTCATCTGAAGGTAACAAGTTTGGTTTCTTTTTTAATGGTTGCCCTGCGCGATATGACTAGGTTGAGGTGTGCATGCTACCATGGAGAGTCGCAGGCTTTGAACGATACGTGTGGAAATACATACTCTTAAAACTGGTAAAAGCTAAGCAGGAAGCAGGTTCATATTAAGCAGGTTCTATAGAACCTGTATCAGGTAGAATGTTGTCCCATCTCAATCCTGACGTACTCGTTTAGATGAAATCAGGTACTAGCATCGAAACTATGAGTTCTTCACAGCAAACGAATCCTGGTAACCTGTCGGACGAAAGTACCTTGTCTCTGGCCTGATGTATACTAGAATTGCCGTCTGGAGAAAATCCTCAGTGAAAAGCAATGGACGAGCTGTGGAACTCAACTTGTGTAATTGACTAACAGGTTGACGGAATAAACTAAGCTCGATGGATACTATGGCTTCTGGCGAATAGTTGCTGACGAATGCTTCGTCATACAAGGTCCTGAGAGTGAGCAGCTGCAATGACACTATGCCGCGTCCGAGGGACGCTGGAGCTAGTACTATATGATATTGTATGTAGTTGTATAGTTTCTAGCTGGTTGGAAAGAACAAACTAGTGAATACAGTACTTGTAGCTATATACAGGCTATTGGCACTTGTTGTCTTTGGCTCGTCGCTAGAAATAGTACTTGTTGCTATAGGCTAGTGGCTAGCATTTGGTACGAGAACTGTATAGAATAGTGTTATTACCTAGTATATATAAATATATTGTGTTAAATAAATAGACTTAAGCTAAACCTTCGAGGAGTTCAAGTAAAACTATAGGTGTTAGTGTAGCTTAAACTGTACAATTATTCGTAAAGCGTAATAAACCTAAAGTCCCTTCACACCTAAAAGGAAAAATTCACTTAGGATACAGTAAACCAGATTTTTGGAATCCTATAACCAAGATTAAATAATTTACCTAGTTCTTACTTAAACTATAAAAAAAGAAAAAACGGTGATGTAAAATAACTTTAATTAATGATATAAACAAAGATACATTACAGAAGTTCAACTTTATGGTTATGTTAAATATTAACTTTGTTGGGTAATAATGACGTTTATATTACTTTCAGTTGAGAATTGTAAAAATAGTTTGGAATCTTAAAGTATATAAATAGACTCAGAGTTTCGCTAACTATAGAAATATCACTGATAGCCACCTGTCTCAATAATTTTATCTGCAGAGGTGGTTGCCTAATAAGCCAAGGGAGTGTGTTCGTAATGCCATTTTTTTATAAAACGTTCAAACTCAAAACTCCTACCACAGCCAACCCTAATCCTAGGGAGACTTGAAAAAACCCCTGTTACAGTATGCGATGTTAGGTTTTATTAACTACTATATAGGAAAATTCTGGGGATACAGATTCGATCATCTTGTTCAATCGAGTTGTAATAAGTAAATTCCTATAAACACTGGGAACAGTTAATATTTAATTAAGAAACCTATGAAAGTGGTTAAATAAAAGTAACTTGTTACCGTATAAAAAGTTTAACTTTTACCTTAAATGCATGGTCAGCTTATACTAAAAAAATACGCACCATTTCTAATTGGTTATAGTGGTGATTTAAGTAATCTATGTGATTAGCCATAGCTTACTAAAAATTTTAAAAAAACTTTAAAAGTATGGGGGTAATACTTTTCATACCAGTAATTGTTTTACCTTATTACGTATTGTTCGCAACCATGTTACCTTGGATGATTCTACTAAAGTTAAAATAAATAAACAAGGCATTAATTGTCAACTGTGTGATCTTCTCACAACCATACAATTTAGTTTGACACCGAACTTAATTGGTATATTTTAATTGATCCCGTGTGTTAAATTTAATTTTTTTTTTTTTAAGTATATATATATAATTTTACGTTTAGTAAAGCAGAGGGTTTTTCTCTTTTAGACCTCTTTTGTTGCCTGTAGTTGCCCGCGGGGTATTTTGCCTTGCTTGTTTATTATTGACGACCTGACAATTCAAAGAAGAATCGCATAGGTTTGGTTTAAGGAAAAACCTTGTAGACAGACTTTAGATAAAACCCCATAAATATTTCAACATTAATTTCCATTTAAATTAGTATAAACTTCATAGTTAAATGACTCCTATCCCTAAAGGACTAAACATACATTCGGCTTCAAAAGCAAAGGCAAAGTCTGTTTAAGTGACGAGCTTTCAAGTGCCTATAACGAAAATAGAACTAATAAAAATAAGGAATTAAATAAAAATTTATAATGAAAATTAACACAGAATTGAAACTTTAAAAAAAAAAAAGGTTAAAGTAAATTTATATTTCACATAAAAATTTGCTTGATAGCTAGATTTTTATTTAATTATATTCCTAGTGCACATTTATAACTGTTTTTTCTTATATATATTATATTTGTATATCTTTTTTTTTATTGTAAAGATTATAAATTCCTTTCTATTTTTTATACTTTATACATATTTATTTTTTTTTTAATAAATATTATTATCACATTTTCTCTTTTTCCTTAACCATACTTTATTATGTAATATATTTATATATATTACACATATAATGTTATTAGAAAATTTAATTTTGATATGTATATTTTTCTTTTGTTAATATTAACTTTTTATAAGCACGGTGGCGGTCGCACGTAAATCTCAATGGCGAATCGATTTTTTTTATCATTTACTTTGCGCCAGAAGCAAACGATCGTGCCACGCTATTTTGCTTTGTAAGGCCGGTCAATCATAAAATATGCATCTGCTGTCTAAGTCAATGGCCTCTTCGCTACACATGGGTCATAACAAGCTTGCCACGCTCGATGACGGAGGCGCCGTGAATTATTTGAAACGATAGTTTACATCATTGCTATATAATTTACGAACGGCTTATTGGTTCCTCCACACACCAACCAAAAACTCGCAAAAAAAAACTAATGTACCAATTATTGGAGAGCGCTCGTTAGCGCTCACTGCTCAATTGGCGTCTAGAATTTTTGTTATGTATAATAAAGGAGGGCGAGAGGTAACAAGATATATAAATATATATATATATATAATTTTTTTATCAAAATACATATAAAAAAGATAATAATATATTAATATCTAGCATCTTTATCTCATATTGAAAGGAATGATTAACTAATCTGGGTGTGAAACTATTTTACCCCTCCAAAGGGGATATTTTGTATAATTAAGCCCTCCAAAAAGCATTTATAAGAGAATGGGAAACTTCCTCTCTCGATGCTCGCGAATTTGCCAGCGTCATATCTTTTTATTATCCTCAACGCTTATCTTGCGCGGACATTCTATATTGCCATGTGGGCACAGCGATCTAGGATATTATTTGGGCTTAATCTGAGGTTGGGTAGGCCGAAAGACCAGTGTTATACCTCAACTTATATGGTTGGGCTCTGAATAGGAAACCTAACGGTTGGCTATGCTCGGCGCTTTCCTGCAATGTTGTACACTCTTTTAAGAAAGTAACAATTTAACACAATAACGGCGTAGGTTACTATCGTTAAGCGACTGAAGAAGATCGGCCCTAAGGTGGAATTCGTCGTTGGATTCTACCTATAGGATCCGATGTGACTTCAAACTTCACCCGATGAATGTATACGTGTCGGACGCCACCCAAGGATAAATGGCAAGTGAAATGTAGTCACTATATTGAAGGGTGCTGGCTAACTATATTTCGAAATTCTTGAGTTGACTTGAGCTGAAATTATACAGTGGGCTCTCGTAATTAATCATCCTATCTCTTCAGCTGAACGATCAGAACGCAGTAGGCAGTAACATGGTTATCGTGCTTTTAAGGAAAAGTGACCAGAGTTACCGTGCACTTTGATGAGTTCTAAGAGAGAGTGATCTAGTCTAACAGACAAAAGTCCTCTTGAACCGATAGACTACTCTGGAAAATGAGAAAACTAATAAGTCACATGAGATCTTTAAAAGGTCCCATTCTTTTGAGTTCATGAAGGATTATGGCCTACGGTGTTAGACTAAAAAGGATTTACAGCCTAGCTGTTAGCTTGCGAATATTCTCTCGATGATCAAACCGGTGTTGATATACCAAAATTATTGCCTCACTGAACCGTTTTTTTCCTAGACAAAGGTGTGGGTAGGTCCTTTGACTTTGTGTAATATAAGGCTAAGTGGTAGCAATGCCTGCACCTGGAGTGAAATAGATGGGTCCGAAAGCCTGTGCTGTTTTCTTGAACTATATCGTTGTCTTGTGCCGTTCGGAACTTGGAAGATTGCTATCATGGATATCATAGATAACACTATTTGCATCGGTTCTAGAAGCTTTAGAATTAGCTTGAAACCGGTTCTGAAATAGTACTTAATCCTATTATCACGCTAAAAATTGCTTTAGTCCAGCAAAGTGAGAAGGTTATTAACTAAACCATAACATTTTTAATTAGATTGGCTCGGTTAACTTACTTCGTGCTACGTGCTACATCGAGCTGAATAATATATGTACAGTTTGTTGTGGTGGGCTAAGAGGAGGGCTTACATCTCATAAATGGTAGCGTCCTAGAATAGCATTAGGAAATTACAGTATACGAATAGTATTATCTACTAGTATTCACTATATTAAACGTGACCGATCCCGGTCTAATACGCCTGTGCAAAACCACTCAGTCGTTTTGGACAGTCTCGATAACCCTTTGGGAGAAGGCACTGGTGAAGAATAATTCCTTAACCATTGAGGAGGGGAGTTTAAAATCAGATAGTTTAAAGTGCTTTTAAATTTGGACACTAGTATACCAGTGTTAAAAAAAGATAAAACATTCTTGAAAGGTCATGACGTTAAGGGTCCACCGACCTTTTGTTGTATGAGGATATGGTGTTCGTTTTTTTATAAGTGAAGTTTATTAGTTCAAATCATAACCCTTGAACTAACACATGGTAAAATAGGAACCCAGACTTTAACTACTAAAATGGCCGCCTTACGCAGCTTCGAAAAAGTTATTTGCCTATTTAAGTTACAACTTGTGACTTTTGTACTGCCCTTTAAAGTCATGGCCAGCGTATTCATAGAATTTGAAGTAGTAGTAAGATCGGGAGCGGATGTCTAGTAAGGGTTCACGTGGGATGCCTAGGACGTACACGCTCATGTATTAAACTCCGAACTGCACGCCCAGTCTCTATTTTTGCTGTATTTGGAGTGCGGTTGCAGAATGGTCCAAAACTTAGGCACTATTTTTACCACCATATAAAACCTTGGATCCCTGGTGCCTTTCAGAGCCGATGGAAGACGGTGTGCGTTGTAACGCTACCAAAACACTTAAACCTGAATCAGCATCTAGCAAGTACCGACCCGTCAGACTACTGTCAGCAGCGGGAAAAGTTGAGCGAGGCCGTTTTACTGCGCTGTTTTAAAGAGGTCGTTGACGCTCAGAAAGTTTTACCGGAGTTTCAATTTGGGTTTCGACGAGAGCACTCAACGACCCAGCAGTCCCTCCCCTTAACTGTTCGAAGCACTCTTGCTTTTAAGCAAAAGAAGGCAAGAGGCGCTGTCTTCTCACACGTTGAAAAGGCATTTGACCAAGTTTGGCATGAAGGTCTGCTGCACAAACTGCGCTAGTTATCCGTCCTTCTTGGACTTTATAACGAGATAAAATCATAACTGAATGGTGGCGGCTTCAGCGTGTGCGTGAGAGATACTCTTTCGCCGCCTCCAAATCTGAGAGCAGGGGCCCCTCAGAACTCACTTCTCTCACCCCTTTTATTTGCAACTTACATGAGTGACGTCCCCTTGCCTGCCGGCTCACACACACGAATCGCCCTTTTACGCTGATGATACGACCGGATATCCCTCTTCGAAGTGTCTCCCGCCTTGCTATGCAAGCTTCCACAAGCGCTATCTTGACGCCCTTGCTGTCTATCGCCGTAATAGGAGGGTTACTATAAATGCGGTAAAGAGCAAAGCTATATTAATTTCAGGAACGCGCCCCTTTGTTGGTGCCCTTAACTTTTAATGGCGTGAAGATTTCCATGTTGTGCTCTAGTGAAAGATTTTGGAGTCATCGACAACAAATTTTCCTGGTGGCCTCACGTGGACTATATAGGGACGAAGGACAAGGCAACAACCAGGGATTCCTCTACTTTGCGGCAAGAGTAAGCTTTCTCTGCGAAACAAACGGCAATTGTATTTGTCTTACATCCAGCCAATAATGACATACGCGTCTACTGCTTGGGCTTATGACTCCACTGCGATAGAGTCAGCGCTTCATGTGCGACAGAACAAATTGCTGCATGTGTTTTAACAAAGGCGCCGTGGTTTGTGCGAAATGATGTTCTTCACCGGGACCTTCAGTTGGAACCTTTAAACACTGTCTGCCAACGCCGTGCCGTTGTATGTTCTTGACGACAGGCTCACCAGGCACACTGATGTCCTGCGGGTGAGCTCCTTTATTTACGAGCTAAAGGACGGGGCACGTTTTCTCCGCCCACGTGACTCGTTTAAGCGCTAGTTTTTTTTTTTGTGAATTTAAAAAATTAATAAGACCCATTGATGATTTATCTGCAATCACTCCTGATTGAGAGAAAAAGTTAATTGTCAACAAATTGTACTAACTTTAGGGCAACCTAAGTTGGGATTATTAGATCTTTTTAGAAGTGCGTTAATAGATAATTAAGTTACTAGGTATTACTATATTTTCTTTAATGTTTATGTTGTTATTTAATTATTATTGACTTCAAAAGTTTATTTCAAGTACGTCTATTACTTATTAAGATGTAGGCAATATTCTGATTTTGCGTTGCGTTCTTATCTGCAGGTGCTAGTTTCATCTTTCTATGCACCTTAGTTCAAGTAATTATATATACTATTGTAAAATAGCTTCTTGACTACTATATAATCCACGCCCGAATAAAAGTTTTAACAAGCCTTCTTTACGAAGTCATAACTTTTTTTTTTTTTACTAATAAACCTTAAGTTGCAAGTGTATGTTACTTCCTCCTTCCTCCTATTTTTTGGTGGCGCTTACCAGTTTGTATTAAAATAAAGCGCAGTTGAGAATATAATAACCCAAATACTTGTAATTATTTAATTTATTTGTACTTTTATATTGTTTATATGTAAAAAGAGCCTTTTTCTAGTAGTTTAGCTACCTACGGGGTATTGGCAATGGTGGCTTTTTTCCATCGTGTTAAAAAAGGAGCCAAGCAACACTACTACAGAATTGGCAAAAGAGAAGAGAGAAAGTTGGAGCAGTTCCAGTTAATAAATTTAATTACTTTTATAGCTGAAATTTTTAGTACAAGATTATAATTTCCAGATGTATAAGAGCTTCTCAACTCCTTTTTGTAGCCCCTACTAGTAGAGTGCACCTTGTTGGCACTTTTTATCTTACTCTCTTACTTTTCACTTCACTGATCTTGAAAATTTCTTGAAATCAAAGCGATTGTCGCTCTGGCCTCCCCTGAAAGTGCGCTAAATCCGGCAAATTTTGCACGGGTTGATGTGGATTAAAATGCATGAAACCTTGCCCATGCTTATTACGAACTATATTAAGTCTGGCTAGATTTCGGGGAGCCTGGAATTGGAGTCTTCTTTCTAATAAAAATTCAAAAGAAAGATACAAAAACTCGAGAATTAAAAAAAAATTGAAGATAAAAAATTATATAAACTATTGTATTAAGAAACCCAAGAAATGCGCGAGTTTTGCTTGGTGTTATTGGAATTTTAATCCTTCCAAAGAAAATGGCTAATGTTCGGAGTTTCTCTGAATAATATAGTAATTCTGTTTTGTATAATATTCGACAAGACCAAAAGGTACTAAGCAGGAAGTAACGTACTCGCCAAGTTTTTTAACAACCCCCTCCTTCTACATAACAAATAGAGATCTTTTAAATTGAAGGCAGTATCTAAAAAATATAATACTAATCATGGCTAAGTCTTGTAAAAAAGAAACGCGTTATGCCCGAGACGGAGAGATAAAATATCCCCATTTTCAAAAGCCTCTTCGAGTTCATCAAAAACTGAAAAAAGTATGGAAGCTGAATCGTCTGTAACTAAAAACTGAAATAGTACTCCAGAGCGAGTGGGTGCCAGTTCAGTTATACAACATCATCATGAGTTTATATAATATTGAAACTAAAAAACGTAAACTTTTTTTCTAGAACGATCTTACCGCATTCGATCCACTTCATTCCTGGAAGAAATTCTTGAATAAATGTTTGAGGCTCTCCTCTTTCTTTTTACCAATTTAAATCTACCTTAACACAACTTTAGCACTAAAGAAAACCATGCACACCTTTACGGGAGAAACATAGTCGTAAAGTGAGCGAGGTAAATTTAAACGACGTATAAAAAAAAGACGCCTCGAAGGCGTAACCTTCAACGCTTTTAAACTATTAAAACCGAGAAAAACCATATTTTTTAATACTTTAAAAAGTTAAATCTTTTTTTTTATTATCGAAAATATATTTAGTTATTCTATAGAAAGAAGAGTTCCCTCTCGTAAACTTTAAGAAATTTGGTTTAACCATGTTTTTTAATACTTTAAATAGTTAAAGCATTTTTTTATTATCGAAAATATATTTATTTATTCTATTGAAAGAAGAGTTTCCTCTCATAAACTTTAAGAAATTAGGTTTGTGTTTAATTAAGACCTCATAATGCTAATGGTTAGTTATTGTCGCTGATATATATATATATATTCATAACTCTTAATATTATCTAACTAACCAACTCTATAGCTTTTGTAACATAAATAAATTTTGCTTATGTTAGTATAGCTCTGCAGCTTAAAAAAAAATGCCAGCCCTTCTCTTTCTTACTATCTTTCCGCGTATTCCACGTACTCTGTAACTTCCGATGCGACAAAAAAATTTTATAAAAATTAATATAGTTTTATGAAAAAGTAATCAAACTCTATATCCTTTCTTAATAAGAACAAGCTAAAAAACTTAATTTTCTTTTATGGAGTGCAAAGATTAGTTGAAGTACTGCAGTTATGACTAGGACACAGTATAAAGCTAAGGCACTAGAACCATTTAAATCTTCCATTTTATAAAAATGCTATGATGAATTTCGTTACTAGTCTACTTAAATTCTAAATTTAAGCATATTGACTCTCTAAAGATAATAAAGTAATGAATTTTTTGGTTCATTTAACCTCCAGTTTTTTAAATTATCGTTGGTGTTCTTAAGGTGTCACATATACATTGCTATCCCTAAAAACCATAAAGGTCACACAAGAACATCTTTTGCTCTCGAATCTATAACGGTAATATAGTAACATTCCTATGGTAACTGACCCTGGCTTCTCTTAAAAAAGATTCTGAGTGCTTTATACTTAACTTAGATAGCCTTGCCTTTTTTATTAAATTATTAATTCAACTAGATGTGGTGTTAACGATGGAAGAAACTTAAAAAAGCTTCTAATTTTATAGAGCTTTATACCTTAAACGATTTTCTGTCCACTTTCTAACGTACTTTTAACTAATAAGTGGAAACCATAAACTCTAAGAAAAAGTAACAATAATTTGTACTTTTGTGTTAAGTTAAGTTAAAGAAGAAATAGGTGACTGCCTTTTATTATATATTTTCTTTTTAAAGTTTGAAGACCGTAATTTAATACTTTTTTGTACTATAAAATAAAGTGTGTTCCCGGTTAGTAATATGAATTACACAAAGTCCTACAGTGTTTAAAAAATTTAAAAAAAAAAATGACAAGGTTAGATTAAAAGTATTTGCTAAATCTAAGAATTTAAACAACAAGATATTGCTATTTCTAACGTTTTTTTTTTAATTTGTTACTTAAAGTTTTACCAATAAGTGAAAAAAAACTTTAATGGCATTTATATAAACAAATCCCCTATCCTTTGTAACTTCCCTTATAAATCAGTATTACCACATTAATATTCAACTACTGTGCTACTTTATAGTTAATAATTTTCTGCAGATTTATAAAATGGTTTCGGACGTAACTTCTAAAATATTAGGATGATGGGTTACATCAAATTTCAGGAACTCCAAAATTACTTTCAAAACATTGTTTAAAATATAAAAAATATATTTTATAATAAACAAGGCCTTACTAAAACTACTCTGGCATGCCCTTATATTAGTAAACGTTCTGCGATTTCTTTCAATAGAAGTCGCAATGTCCAACCAACAAACAGCGCGTTTTGGGTTACTTCAGACTCAAGCAATCTTTCTTTTACCGCCTTACTATTAGTCCCACTTACTAAAACATGTAACACATACTTTTTAAAACTATAAAAATAGTATTTTATAAGTTTCGCTTACAAATAATTTAAATGCACAGGCAAGTTACTTTGGTAGCATATACTTTAACCTTTAGAATTATTTATATATATAGCCATTTTTGGACACTGCAGCAGATTAAAAAGGCAAAACAATTTCTCGCTTTATTAGAGACAAAGGTGCACACACTAATTTTGATCTATATAAAAGTAAGAAAACCTCCAGAAGGAAAATTATGTTTGTAACAAAACTAATGAAGATAGTAAGTTAGTGTTTAACATAATTATTTCCTGTGAGTAGAAATAAAGTAGTATTTATGACTTATTTCAAAAAAACTTTAGGAAGACCACGTTAAATCTACAACTTTTCAAAGTAGCGCTGCTTACTGCGGTGCAAAGTATAAATTATACTTATCGTCGTTAAAGCGCTCAAAACAAGTGCAAGGGAAAAAAAGCTTTGAGGAAACATAATAAAGTGTTACACAAACAGAAATTAATGTTCACTTAAAATTTTAAGCACTAATTTTTAAATATTCATGACTCCCAGACTTAAAAAAAAAAAATTTACTACGCAGAAGACCACATCGCTCTTTACGTTGGTAAGAAACCTGTCATTGTGACCCCTTCCAGTCCCTTGGAAAATTTTTTTATGACGGGGGTTTAGTATAAATCTCTTTCATCCCTGAGTAGGTTGTGTCGAGCCCCGGGTACCTTTAACGGTACGCTGAACTAGAGACGTCCCCTTTTAGAGTTGCGGGGGGTCTACTAAGGGTAAGGGGTAGAGTATGTGGAAGAAGTCGACCTAAGCTATTAAAGTTAAGGGAATAAATCTCTAAATTTAAATAAGCCGGCAAACTTCGTAAACTTCTTTGAAAATGCAATGAAAGGCTTCTTGCTACAATTATTAGTGCTAACATCGCATATTTTTTATAACTTAAATTAATTAGTATTTCTTAATACTTAACTAAATACAAAAACCGTAATGTTACTGTGTACCCTGCGAAAACCTTATTGCAACTATAGACGGTCTTAATCCAACCCCATATTACCTGTAATCGACACAAGATATAGGAAAGAGTAGTTAAATCGTGTCTGACTTTAGTTAATATTTTTACTGGTTAAAACTATTGTTTACTAAAAAATTTATAGCTTTATTTGACTTTGTTTGAAGAATCCCAGATAGCCTATACGCGGTTCTAAATTGTGAATCAAAAAAATTGCAATCCAATAAAATTTCTATACTAAATTCCGGTTTTTGAAAGGTAATTTAAATTCGTTTTCGCACGAAATCTCAGAAATATTTATCTACATGCGGACTGGTTCTTTAAGTTTAAAAGTATAACTCTATGCTATTTTGTCTTTACATGCTCAGAGAATTTTTAAAAGGTTTTTAATAACAGTGTACTATAAATATTGCTACAATGTTTATTTTTTATTTTTACATTAAATTTTTAATTATAATGAATATTTTGCATATATCAAGTTACACTAACGCGTTTTAGAGATAGAATTTAATTATTGTTGAATTTCCCACTACGCCAAAAAGTGGATGCCCACTTAGAGGTGATAGGAAATCATTTATAAGGTACCAAATCCTAACAATTATCGAAAAGTACCGCGATAATCATCGTAAGCTAGTATAAAAAGCTTTAAATGGCATTCAATAATTTATGTAGACTTGTACTTCTCAGTTCGTGTCTTGCTAAAAGAATCTTGCCAAGTGAAATTTATTTAGAAGTTCTATAAGAAATAATATCGGTCGGTTTTCGCACCTGGAATTGATAACTGCAATCATTAATCTTTATATTCCTGTTTTCATAAGATACTTTAACTTATTGTTACATGTAGATAATCTCAGATATAAACATTCGTAGCCTCCTAAAAGAATGTTACCAAGTAAGATATATTCTATTAAGATTCTTTTAGCGGTTCTATAGGAAGTAATAGTGGTCGGTTATCGCATGTGGAAGTGAATTAAAAATTGCAATTTCATTAATCTTAACATTTCTGTTTTTATAAAATATTTTAACTTTATTGTCACATATAGATAATCTCAGATATATTTATCTATATTAGAATTGATCTCTAATCTTTCGGGTAAACTTAAAAAAAAAAAAGTTTATTAAAATATTTAAGTTGTTTTCGTATTAATATTTAGAGGACCTATAAAATTACCACTGGCGCGGATAATGCCTGTAAAATTGTAGGATTGCATTGCAGGTTTTGATAAATATTTTTTAATTTCACTTTTCACGCGCGTTACCAGAAATACATAAAAAAAATACATAAATTGTGCTCACTTCTTATGTTTATAGAAGATTTTGAGTTTTATGTTTTATATATAAATAGAATTAATTGTTGCTAAAGTTTTTTAAACTTTTTAATGTAAGTTGTACAACAAGTCGTGAGGCGCAAATTTTATGGGGCCCTAAAAATTCTTAAAATTAGTTGGACTAATTTAGACCTTTTGCAACAATTCTACGTTATTTTATGTCTTTACATGCCGAGTCGTTTCAAGAGGGGTTTTATAACGGTTTCTAATAAAATTGCTAAAATGTTCATTTTTTTATTAAATTTTAAATAATAGTAAATATTTTGTATAAAATTTTATTGTCGAAAATAGCCGCGAAATACTCGTAAAATGTTTGCGTTTTGAAGTGTAAAAGATAGCATAAAAGAGCTCGAGATGGCATTCAATAACTTATGTTTGCCTGCACTTCTCTGTAGGTGGATATAATATACATTCGTAGCTTCCTAAAAGAATGTTACCAAGTAGGATATACTTTATTAAGATTCTTTTAGCGGTTCTATAGGAAGTAACAGCGGTCGGTCATCGCATGTAAAAGTGAATTAAAAATTGCAATTCATTAACCTTTACATTCCTGTTTTTATAAAATATTTTAACTTTATTGTCACATATAGATAATCTCATATATATTTATCTATATTAGAATTGATCTCTAATCTTTCGAGTAAACTTAAAAAAAAAAAGTTTATTAAAATATCTAAGTTGTTTTCGTATTAATATTATTTATAGGACCTATAAAATTACCACTGGAGCGGATAGTGCCTGTAAAATTGTAGGATTGCATTGCAGGTTTTGATAAATATTTTTTAATTTCATTTTTCACGCGCGTTACCAGCAATACATAAAAAAAATACATAAATTGTGCTCACTTCTAATGTTTATAAAAGATTTTGAATTTAAAATTATATATATATATCAAAAGTTAACTGTTTTTAAATAATTTAAAACTTTTTGAAGGTAAGTTGTACAACAAATTGTAAGGCGCAAATGTTATGGGGACTTAAAAAATTCTAAAAGTTATGGACTACTTTAGACATTTTGCAACAAGTATAATTCTAAATTTTTTGTATAAAAATTTTATTATTGAAAATAATCGCGAAATAATCGTAAATATTTGCGTTTTTGGAGTGTAAAAGATAGTATAAAAGGGCCCAGCTGGCATCCAATAACTTACTTATTTTTGGCCTGACTTCTCTGGAAATGGGTATAAGATATATTCGGTACCTTCATGAATGAATCTTACTAATTTATTATTATCCAAGCTTCTTATATATTTTGTTCTTTGGCGACGTTATGGCTTAATTTTTTTGTTCATTCAAGTAAGTGTGTACTACTAAATAATTTTCTCATTAACTGAAGCTATGTGTTTATTTTTAATTATAGCCAATTCCTTTGAGATGCTTAAGTCTCCACTTGAGAAGGCTAAGACCGTACTAGAAAAAAATATCCTATTAAAATTAGGTAAATCTATAAATGCATATGAATATAAGTATGTTAGTATTATATATGCAAACGAACCTAACGGACGCGTGTGCTACGCTACTATGGAGGAAACCCTAGCTCATTGTTTTTTAAAAAATACTTGGGATAGAGAAGAGCTAATTTCGTCTATTGATAAATGCGGAAATACCGACATAATTAAGCTGGATTATCAGAAAGATAATTCTCCAAACTTTATATTTGATGGTCGTGTAAATAATAATTCGCTTCCTTGTAAAAGCTCATTGATAACTAGCTACACAATTAATTGGTACTTTTCAGAGCAACATTACGAGAGAAAAAAGCGATTTTATGTATACTCTGCTATATATCATACGAATAAAAGTTTAGAATTTACACCACAAACTCAATGGGATGTAGAGCCAGCAGCTGTTACGGATGTGGCAAAAAGTCTGGATTTTGACGATATTTATAGCCAATATGTTAACAAATATTGGGAGAACAATTTTTTTGATTATTCAAAGCATCTGCGACTATCTTATTTACAAAGCATAATTTACCAGCACAACGAAAGCAGCTTGAGCACAAAGGGCGCTTTTTTGGCGCTTCAAGCTGCTGTTGGAGCATCAGATGTCAGTGTTTACTTCGTTGGTCTTCAAAAAAAGCTTTCTAAATTAGCTAAAATAGGAAGCTCTATTTCTATGCATTTTTATTTACTTAGACCTCTAGTGAAATATGCCTATAATATAATGTGCATAATGAACAATACAGACGGGCACACGCTTTTATATATTATTGGTAATTCTTCTCCGATACACGAGTTTTCTAATATAACTGAATTAAACTTATGGTTTGTCAATCAAACTAAAGATGAAAACAAAAGACGTATTCTGCTTTCACACTTCATGCTTGAGGATATAGAAGCTACATGGACGCATTTAAGTCTTGATGAGACAATGAAAAATATACCAGCGATTAACTATAAAGAAGATTCTCGTGCCATAGTTAAACTAAGGGGCCCCTATCCTTCAGGCCGTTACACCTTTACCAACCTTACTGAAGCAATAAAGTTAAAAAGTGTAAGCGACATTCCTGCTATGATTGTTTCCAACAGGGATGTAACTAAAAAAAGGATTCTGGAATGGTTAGACGTAATAAGCACCATCCTCCTCCCCCTTACCCTAATATACCCGGCATTAATATTATCTGACATTGCTTTCCTTACTCAAAGTTCAGTCTACATTGGCGAAGCAGTTGACGTTGTTTTCCTTGCTCAAGGTTTAACCCAAGTTGGCATAGCAGCTGACGATGTCGCTCATTATAAGGATGTTGGCGGGAAGCGATTGGTTTTTGGCCTCATAAACGCCGTTCCAGTAGCTCCTGCAGTTTTTAAACGGCTCAGTGCGGTTAAATCATTTCAAGCTACATTAAATAATATACTATCCAGTGATGAGAGGGCCTTGCTTAAGCTGGAAGGCGAAGAATTTCAGGGATTACCACTAGACTACGACACCTCCGAAAAAACCGAATTTAATGAGGATACGACCAAAATCTCTGACCTTTACAAAGCTGTCAAAGAGGATATTGTAAACAAGGATATGAGTGAAAGTTTCCAGGCTCCTGAGTCATCCGTTGAAAATAGCGATATTACTAATTTAAAGTTGGGTAAGGGTACAAGCCAATTATTCAATTCCAAATCAAGCAGTGCTACACGAGATGAACTACAAAAGCTAGTTAAAAGCACTGATATAAATTTCGAGCAGCCTTTACCCAACACTCAAAAACCGGATGTCATTGTGGATGTACCTTATAGATTAGACTTAGATTCTCAAGCCTCCTCTATGGGTAAAAAAATTATTAATTTTAAAGACAAACAGTTCTTGGTTGAAAACGTAAATAATGAGTTAAAAACTCTGTACACTTTTGATCTATTAAAAGGAAAAATATCAAATATTAAAAATACCGGAAAAAATGTGTATTACAATGAGAAGACAGAGCTCTGGGAATCGTTAGGGCTTAAAGGAGGCGCCAAGGATGATCCGCTTCCAGCAAAGATAAGAAAACTGGATGGAGAGGGTTCTAGTAATACATTAGAACACTCTAATGAACCCGGACCTTCAAGGCTTGCTGAAATGGAAAACCCCAACACTATGATGGAAACGGAAAGAGCGGGGTCTAGTAGTGCATTAGAACTTTCTAGTAAAGCCAAACCTAATGAAGTTGAAAATCTTTTTAATTTGCCGAAAGATGGAAAGCCTTACCAAATATTAAATTTTAAAAAAGAGTTAAATATGGTGGTCTATGATAGTAAGGTAAATGGTTACAGATATGCAGATGTTCGAACTTCCAATAAGTATCTCAGTATTACCACTGAAAATGAGTTGATAGAAGTTTCGACCAAACGGCCTATAATAATTCCCGATGAATCTTTTATAGAAGACTTAACTGAAGCTCGGGAAAACTTATTTGTTTATGAGAATATAGAGGGCACCAAGAACGAGGGCTACATAACAGGGATAGTTTTTAGAGAGAATAAATTTACAGTAATGTACAAAGGAGAAATGAGGACAGTTCTGTACAACAAAATGGAGAATTACTGGCATCTAGAAGGAAGCACCAGGCAATTAGAGTACACCGCTAATGAAGTATGGGTGGAACTACAAGAAAGAAATACATTCCCGATTGAAAACAATTTTTTGACCCACGAAAAGCTTGATTGGAACCTTCAGGAACTTCTGTCTGTTAAAAAAAATTATGAAGTGCCAATAGTTCTCAATTTCGTACTAATTGAAGGCGTTGATAAATCGGCAGTTCATGTTTTAAAGAATTTTAAAAACGCCTTTTACTATTCGGCAACCACTGCTTCTGAAAAATGTGCAAACCTATTTGTTTATGGGGAAGAAACCTTTATAAATCAAATTGTTGCTGAGGGAGAAGCCTATTCCGGTGTACAGGTGCATTATTTAGAACTAAAGGAGGACATGGAAGAGTTTTACGAAGATGAGCTTCGGCCTTACATGGAAAAAAAACACTATGACCTGGTTTCTTTATTAGCGCGTCTAAAGTTAAGTCAAACACACAGTGGTCTATTTTTGGCCAATGATGTGAAGGTACCTGCGAATATATTTGATCGATCAGTTGTTACCGATGAATGGGGATTTTTATTCCAGACACCAGTTCTCGATGAACAAACATTAGAGTACGTGGTTCCAACCGACGTTATAGCTTCCCGCATCAGAGAAGATAAAGAAAAATTTCTGGAAACCTTCCTCTCTAATTTAAATAAGGCTAAAAGTAATGAAAAATCAGTGGACAACTTTGCACAGATTTTTACACAAACTTTAAAAGATACTTCAGCTAACTATCGAGAATACCTAAAATATTATTCTTCAATTAAAGGGAACGGTTTAAAAATTACTGGTAATAGTTATAAAAGGATTAATGACTACTTTGAAAAACTAAGCGGCATTGGTTTTTACAAATATGAAAAACCTAAAACTTTTTTAGCAAGAGATCCACTTGTTTCCCCCTTCTTATCAAAGGGTCCCACAGAAGTTGATATGATGATTAAAAATAACGTTCAAATCGTTATTGTAGAAAATAAAGAGTATATCGTGTTTCCCACTAGGTCTAATGTAAGAGAGCTCTATTCTTTTAACAAAAATAAAGATTCCTTTACCAATGTTAGAAGTACTGGAAAAACAGTTTACTTTAATGAAGTTGGAGGTGTTCAAGTCCTAGAGGAAGTACCAAAATTGTTGACTACTGAGAGTACTGCGACTAGAAAAGTTTCAGTACCTATGGATAATATTTATACTGGAAAGGCCAGTAATTTGTTTTCTAATGAATACTGCGTCAACATTAACGGGGCAAGAAAAAGTGTAATTTATGATTTACAATCTGGGACTTGGAAAAGATATTCATACTCAAAAACTAAAATAAAGTTGGGGCCCTCTATAACGTTGAAAAATGGTAACTGGGTAGAAGATAATTTACTACTAGAAGCAAAAGACGAGTTAAGGGAAAGTTCTCCTTATTTTGTCAATGATTATTTCCTTCCCAATGTACCAAAAATTCCAGAAATTTCGTATAAACTTCCCAAAAAAATACACTTCTTTATTCAGGATGTAGAGAGTATCAAGGACTTTTTGTATAGTTATGACAGATTACCTCCTATAAAAAAAGAAATTTATTTACATTACGATTTCATTGCCTCTATGGAACAAGATTTTGCAGAAAAACGAAACCTTTTTGGAAATTTAGTTGATGTAACTCTCCACAACGTAAGGGAAGATAATTCCCTACGTCCATTTTTTGAAAATGGTCCATTGTGTCCATATTATGAAGCTGCAAGGAAAAATGGGCGTTACGATGTCGCTCGCGACATAATGAAGTATCAAATAATGCATAACAATGATGGTTTTTTCGTGAACCATGAAGTGGAACCTGCCTTAGACTGCTTTAAAAAAAAGTATATTGCTAGAAAAAATGACATTTTACTTAAATATCCAGATAAAATTTTTATCTCACCAGCTGTCGTCAAATTTAGAGCTTCTAACACTTTATTTGCTACTTTTTCAAATAATAATTTTTTTGAAAAGCTAAATGAAAATATTCTTAAGAACTTAGAAAAGGATAATGGATATTATGGTAGTATTTTAAAAGGGGAACAGCCGATTGGTGCACTTTTCCCTTTAGACGATGTTGTGGGTTCGAATGTGTTTCACAAAACATTAATAGAATGTGTGCCAGAAACTAGGGATATGTTAAATTATATGAATCAAGATTTTTTTCCTGTTATTTACAATGATGAATTTGAAAAGAGCAAAGATTTTTTTTTCCCTATAATATCTTAGTTTTTAGTAAAATTATTACTAATGTACACAATAAACTAAATTTTTTTAAACTTTTTATTCTCAGCTTTAGTCAAGTTAAGTTATTTATCTAGTTTCAGATCGAACATCTTCCATCGACCCATAACTCATTTTTTTAAGCACTTCTCAACTGATTCTACTATTTTTCGACCATACGATCTTTTTGGAGCTTTAAGTATTTTTAAGATTTGTTACTTTCGACTTCTATACGCGCAGCTTCCCTTAGTTAAATATAGCGCTCTAAAGCATTGAAAGAGAAATCGATAAAATTCGTAAATTAGATTTGCGTAATACTTGAGGACTGAGGTAGCGGATTGGTGCCCTGGTAGATACATATACACATGGAATAAGCTAAAAATTCCTTTTTCTGGGCATTGATTGAACCTTTCCTTTAATCCGTTGCCAACTGCACGCGTCCCCCTAAAACTCCATTTCATATATCCCTCTACCAAACTAATAAAGCTAATTTTTTGTATTATTGCGGCTTATCCTCCTTAATTGGTGGTAAGGGTCGCCCTAGTACAGTTTAAAAAAATGGGAGAACTAATGAAGGAATTTTAGGTCTCCATGGGGTTGGGGTTGACTATGATAGGCGTTTTGAAGATTTTAATGTTTTACAAAAAATAATAGGCCCTTTTGAAGCCCCCAGGGTTAGGGGTAAGGTTTTAATAAAAAGTAATATATGAATTTATGAACTTTTGACTATAACTCTCGCCAAAGGGCCCTAAATAACAATCCCTTTCGAGTGGGCAATCATCAGTGGCTACCCTGTTATACTTGAAAAAAAAGTCAGAAATAGTGTAAATAGAAGACAAGAGATCTTTTTCTTATATTGTTTAATAAAAACTAACTATTTCCAACTTGTTTACAAATAGAAACCTCAAAAATGTAAGTAAACAACTTTTTTACCAATCTGATAAATTATAAAAACATCTAACCTACTAATTTCTCCAATTACTTGTCTTAAAAAACATGATTTTCAGATTGCGTGGTTGTTTGTAAGCTATTTTATGAGCTTAGAGTAAGACATTTCTTCTAGTTCATCGGCATAGATGATCTTTTTAATAGCATAGAGGTTACATATGAACTTAAAGATTGCAATGTCTATTTTGTTATCATTATACCTGCATGCTTTTCTATCTCCTGAGGATGTGGTATAAAGTATTCCTAAAACTTTTCTAACGGTATAAACTATTAAAGGTAGCCTCTTTTCAGATGTCTGTTATAAAGACTTTTTGTAAAAGAAAAAAATCCTCTCAAAAGTGCTTAAGATCTTTTTCCTGCGAGCCATAGTCACAATAAGAGTTTTTATGGTACTAGGAGGATGAGCACTGTTAGAGGTTAAATAAAGATATAAACCGAGTTCCTTTTCAATTTGTTTATTAATAATTCCATCTACGACTTTCCAAATGAATAAATCTAAAAAAAAAAAAGTAATATTGTGCTGGTAAGCTCCAAAACCCGCTCTAGTTTAGTACATTGGGTCATGCGGTTGAAAACGTTAGAAAGTGAAACAATCATTTTCTACCAATATGAGCAATGTATCATCCAACTACCTTTTAAACAACTTTATATAAGGGAAGTATTTATGAAACTCCAAAGCTTCATAATACGCCAAGTATAAAGTAGCTAAAACTGGAGCAGCGGGATTACTCATGGGAATCCCGTAACATTGTTGTTATAAGATATCATTGATTAGAAAAACATTATGCAACAAAAGACGGTTGCTTCATGGTATATAGAAAAGAGGTTTTTATGGTCTGGAGAGCCTTTAAAAAGAATCCTACTGAAATTCATAAGCTTGCTTTTAGAATCCTTGTGTAAAGCAATTCTGTACCTAGTGAACATAAAACAGAAATTTTTCCAATTCTCCCTCGTGAGGGTTGGCTCTGTTAGGGGGGCTCTGAGGGTTTCAGTTGTACAAAAAATGTCATAACGAGCACATATCCCATGGCTTTTAACTAAAATATTCTTTTTACAGTTAGCGGAGGTCTGTAAATCTATTTACATGAAAGGTTGTCTATTTCATATCTAAGAATTTTGATTTAGTTTTACAAGTTCATAACCCTCTCACAAAAACTCAATTTTATCTAAAGAAAAAGGCATTTATTTTTTTTATTCTAATAAGAAATTTAAAGTTAAAGTTTATGGTTTAATGAAACTATATTGAAACTATACCAATATATTCCTTATGTCAAATTTATGACAAGAGTTTATACTATTTTTACAATTATATTCTTGATAATAATAATAATAAAATTCTTCCCCCAAAAAAACTTTTATTAAATATGACTATACACATAAGAATAAAAATAAGGCAACTTTAGTAACTACTTAATGTTAAAAAAGCGTGTATAATTAAAGGATTCTAAAAGTATAGTGGAAATTATCAAACTTTTAAAAATTAAAACTCAGCGATAGAGCTATTAACTTGATTCTATTTGGTCTCCCTCAAATCTCCTTTTTTTAATAGGTAATAGCATGTATTTTTTTATAAACTAAAAACTCTTATACGAGCCCTTCGTACACTAATACCCATGATTTTGCCAAGTACATGATATATAATCGGTTTATCTACCCACGAAGTTGCTAACTCAGTCTAACAAGCATAAAGCTAACCGTAAAGAGAGCACAATTTTTTTCATATAGAACTGGGGTTTTAGTCTTTTGCTTTCTAATCTCCTAAGTACAGGTGATATCGTTATTTTTTCCTTCTTCATCCCCAAAGTTCGCGCCGTAACAGTTCTTATTTTTTTAATCTTAGCGAGAATCATCCTCTACTTAAAATTCTTAAGTCTTTTACGAAGTAAAGCTTTAAGTTTTGTATAGAGCCGTCATGTGTGCAGAGTTCGTCAATAAAGGTTAGGTCACAATGAAACGTTTTATCCAACGTCATTATTAACTCTATATTTAAATTTATAATAGTAAGATAAGAAATTTACATAATGTTGGCCACGTACACTTACGTCTTATGCAGGTTTAAATTGGCAATATAAGCATTGCGACCAATGTCAGTAATAACACTATCCCTGCTAGTAGCATTGTTTATTTTCTGTACGGAATATTTTAGTTTAGTTAGGTCATCGAATAATCGAGGTAAGCAAATATTATTTATTGCGCTTTTAAGGTTAGCACTAATTTATAAGTTGTAACATTTTTTCTTATAACAAAGCTATCACAAATAACTATTAAAAGTTTACTAATTGTTGTTATTGTTATTATTTTAATTTAAAACTAGTTTAAAAATATTATGGAAGCAAAGTTGACTACGTATATATATATCTGAAACTTTCAAATAAATTAAGGCTTTTATTTTGGTTAAATGGCCAGAAGGAATAAAGATAACTTTATTATAATCAAGCTTTCTAACTATTATTAAAACAAATTACATGAAGCCTTTTTTTTAAATAGATAACTAAAAAGACACGCGATATTGAAACTTGATTTATAATAATTATTATTATATAACAAATGACAATAATAGAAATATTTAATATAGAAATTTATAGCATATAACATATACCAACGTAAAATACTGGAGATTAGTAAGTTCCTTGAACTAGCCCTTATTAAGAGTAATTAGTATGTTCTGGCTTAAGCCTCTTTATAATTAAGCAAAAATAATTGTTTAAAGAAAAATGGGATATTTGGGCAACAGTATAATTTTATTTGCACGAAATAACTCACAATGATGCCAAGTCTTTAAGTCCAGCAAAAAAGTCGAAGAAAGAAAGTTTAATTTATTAGAAACAGGTCGCCTAAATTTTATTATAATAAGTTCGCTAGAAGTTAACAAGAGGGTTATAATGCACTGGTATCCTAATGTACAAAATATTTAATAACTTACAAGTGTTCTAGGTTAACAAGTTTCTTAAACGAGTCCTTACCAGCAAGGTTAACATACTGTGGCTAAGTCTCTTAATTTAAAATAATAGTATAATACCTAACAGTTTTAATTGTAAATTTTACAGAATAATTGCATTAGTTGGCAACTATCTACATACAGGTGTTAAGGCCGATAACTCCCTTCTAAAAAATTTTCATCGAAATAGGTCAGCGAATTAAAACTTAAATTTCTTTATAATGCCAAAAAATAGGTAATACTATAAATTAATCTATATGATACCAAGACAATTTACTTCATTCATTACAAATAATACAAATAGATTACATAAAATTTATTATAATATATCATGACATTTTTACTTACGCTATTTTTTAATTCGTCAAGTGGTTCAAAGGCTCCTTTTTCCACAGAAACAACACCATTATCGTTAAACCTCCTTTAAGTTATTACCGATTATAGAAACATTGCAACTTGTAATTCGCTAAATCTTATGTAATAACTGTTTTAAATACTGACTTACAGGTATTTAAGATTGACAATTCTCTTAAGCAAATTTTTATCAAGAGAACTGGGTGAATTACCGCTTATATCTCCATATTTATAAATTATAAAACGGGTAACGTCATGCATAATATATGAAGCTATTACACGTACAACTAATTAAGTAGTACTTACAACTCATTCAAATTAACCAGCAGTCCTAATGCTCCTTCCTTAATGGAGGTAGTGTTGTTCTCATTAAGCCTCCTAGTATATTTTATAGATTTATTCGTACTGACACCCTTTTATTTAATTCCAAATATTGTTATTATCGTATTTCTTAGTTAAGATCTAACGGTACATATTTATGAAGTAAGTTTTAATAATTATAAGTTTGTCCAACCGATTTAATATATTATAAACTCTAGAAAAATAAGTAGCCACATTCCATACTGTACCGTAAAATTTGACTTGTACAATAATTATTATATTTTTTCGTAGATTAAACTTTTATTAGGGTGTTTTGTAAACGCCATTTAAGGCTATTAATGCGATAAAGGTTTTTTAATCACCCAATAACCATCTTTGCTACGATGTTTTGTTCGTAATTTATTTTTGCTGTCCGACAATTGATAAACGAAATTAAAATTTTAATATTACAAAGCTACTATTCAGAAAATTTTTTATTTTTGATACAATAATTAATTAGTAGCCTTTTTTCTTATAAATAAATATATTTATTTATCTTCTTTCCCTAAATACTTGAAAAGTACACAGCAGATATAGGTAACTTATATAGTAAATCTAAGTTTAACTTACAATAAAGTCAAGGCAGCAACTTCAGCAAATAGGCCGGCAGGAATAAAGGTAATTTTATTATGGCCGAGATTTCTAAGTATAACAAAAAAAATAAAGCATTTTTAATCAAATAAATAGGGAAATAAGCATTGCATTAGTAATTTAGAATGTACAAATAACTAATTTTCAATTTATTCTGAAACTGCAATATCTGTAAACTTACAAGAACTTAAGTTTAATAAGCTTCCCAAATAAGCTCTTATCAAGTGTAAATAGGGTGTTTTGCTCAAATCTCTATAATATAAAAAAATTAGAGAGAGTCTAAACGTTAAGAATTTTTGTAAATTTATTACAAAGAGTTATAAGAATTTATAAAAAGAAAAGAAGTTTATAGAAACTTGATAAAAAAAAAGTGTCTTTATACTAGAAGCCTTGATATATTTTTAATAAACCCTTACACTTTTAAGACAAGCCACAGGTATTACGTTACAAAATATAATAATTATAAAAGCCTAAAATATTAAAAGTTATTTATGCCCTCCTTTATAATAGTTTTCAGAATATTATAAATATAACGTAACAGTTAACTTAGAAGCGTTTAAGATTTTTAAGATTTTTTTAAAATAATTTTTCTTGTTTGAGGGTAAGATAATCTTGGTTAAAAATCCCTTTTTAAAGTGAAAAAATTAAGTATTAAAGTAGATATAAAGCAAAAAGTTTAATAAGAAAGTAAACTACAAGATATTCGGGATTCTCTCTATGATTTTTAAACAGGTTTCCAGGAAGTGAAATAATTTTATTTTGGTTCAAGATCCTGCAATATTTACAAATTAAGGTGCTAGCAATGTAAATTTTAACTATATAGGTTGCTTTTGGTAAAAAATTATTTTTGAGTCCTTATTTACACGTACCTTAATTTAAAAAATGCTACTTATTAACATCGCATTAAATGGTAAAGGATAAAGTCGTTTTTATACCCTTACTATATTATAAAAACAATTAATATTATTGGGGCAGAGAATCCCCCACTTAACTCACAATTTAAGCTGATATGTTGCACATCTCGTAAGGAGAAAGGTTGTATATATAGTTTATTTATGTTACATATTGATAGTATCGTGTGTAAAAGCAGGAATAATTTCCTTTTATTCGTCCGGTTGGCGCCAGAGTATAAATTCAGGTTAAGGTTTTTATTTTAACAGCTCCCTATGCTTTTAACTACTTATAAAAGCGGTTAGCGGCTGATGAGATGTGATTTTTCCTCCAGCTTTTGAACCGGTTTTTTACATATTGTCACTTAACCCTGACTGTCTATAATTATAACATAATCCAGATCGTAGTTCACTTATCTTGAAAGATTTATTTAAGAGTAATTTCTGTTTATTAAGTAAATTATATATAAAAATACCAAAGTTACTAAGATAAAAGTGAAAATAATAAAAATTAGTAACTTACAACGTCTGTATGTGGAAAAAAACTGCTCGCCTGTTGGAGAGAGGAAGCCAAAAAACATCGCGCTAAATAGCTACTATTATTAAAAATTTGAGAATTTCTTCGTAAATAAAACATAAAATTGCAAACAAAAATGACGTGAAAATTATATTAATTAAACAAGCCAAATAATACAAATCTCGCTTTTTAACTGGCTCTTGAACCTAAGCTGAGGATGCACAGCTGCTCGCAGTGGTATAAACGGGAAGAGCACACGAACAGTAGTGAATATTACACCCAAGTTTTGTACGAATAAAAGGGCGGATATGCTGTCTTAGTGCAAATAAAAATTATATTACTAGGCTCTCCTTTTCAGTCAATATGCCAAATGAAACAAAACTTTAAAAGATCTAAATACAAGCTTTTTTTTTTTTACCATTATTGAATTACCAAATTTTGTTAAAAAATTAGATTAATAACCGAAACCTTCTTCCAAGGGAAAGCTTAAAAAAGTTTTTATTACTAGACTAATTTGTAAAAAATTAAAACTACAGTTTATACCTATTTAATTTTGGTTCCTATTCGTTAGTAATAGCTCGAAACAGTTACTCTAAAAGTAATCTATCTTTATATAAATTTAGTCACGTATCTCATACTAAATTCCTTCAAACCATTAGTATACCTTAGTAAATAAGTTTCTGCCCGCTTAAAGTGGTTGCCTTCTTGGCGAAAAAACTAACAGACAAAAAGTCTGGACAGTCGCCTCTTTATTGTAATTAACAAATATAGTATATTAACTGGTATCGATGGCAATATTTGGCGTGGCGAGAAATCTAATACGTTAAAATTATTTATCAGTTATACTTTATTTCCTATACTAATGCATAGTAACCGCCTTATAAGAATTGGTTAATTTTTGTTTCTTCAAAAGGTTAAGTTTAAAATCAGAGGGAAAAATTAAGTCATAGAATCTTGTGTCAAATATATGATCTTCTTTCAGAATACAAATTTAATTGACACCGAACCTAATTGCTACATTTTAATTGTTTATTTTATTGGATGCAATGTTTAGTTAATTAGATGTCTTTAATTTTATTTTTAGGGGTATATATACTTTTACTATTAATAAAGCGGATCCCACTAAAGTTACCAGAATGAGAAGATATAATCTAAACAGGGCCCTCTGCCCTACCTAACAACGAAAGTAATTGGTTAAATTCCGTTTCAGTGGGTATTTTTAAAAAAAAATGGTGGAATAGATCAACGTTTATCCAATGTGTTAAATGTGCAGAAAACCACGATTCCAGATCCTACCCCAAACCTAAAGGAGGCAACCCAAATGCCTAAACTGTCTAGTTGAGAACATTGCAGGCTATAGAGATTGTTTGTATTACCCTAAAAATACGCCGCTTACAAGAAACAACTATTCTGATAACCCTATATCTCAAACTCGGGAGAACGCGATATCTTCTGGGAAAAGCTACGCTCGAGGCATGAATTGATTAATCTCGATGAACTTATTTTTAAATAAATAGATAACTCTTTAACTCAAATATCGAAATCGATTGGTGATTTATCGTTTAAACTTAATATCGCAATGAAATCACCAAGTAATAAGCATCATCTTAAAATACTCTGCTAGAATGCCGATGTCATACAAAAATCGGAAGCTCCAGGAGTTGACTAATAAAATAAAAGTTGATCTCATTTAAATCTCAGAATCACATTTGAAAAAGGACAATAAGTTTTATACACCAAATTATCATATATAGACAAGATCGGGAAAACATGGGAGGTGGAGGAGTAGTTATACTTATTAAGAAACATATAGAGCACTCGTTATTATATTTACCATTATTTAAAAATCTAGAGTCTACCGTGTATGCATCCCTTTGAAATCGGCGAATATTTCTTCCTGTTATAAGTCACCGTGGAAAGAATTTTTAAAGGAGGACTTGGATAAATTATTTAACAATAGTAACCCGAACATTGTCTGTGGAGATCTAAATAGCAAGCATTCATTATAGAACAGCAGGAAGGACAATTCAAATGGCAAGATTCTAGAACAATGGATGGAAAATAATGAAATTTTTGTTCTAGCCCCCTTTGAACCCACACCTCGCTCAACTAGAGATTCCGTTGAAAGGTTGGACATAACTTTATTAAAGAACATTTCAGTTCCTGTGCATATTACTAACTTTTATGAATTATCAGATCATGACCTTGTGTTATTGCTGGATGGAGGCTTAAGTTGGGCCAACACAGAGAGAAACCAATTGGGATCTTTTTTAAGAACAGTGGTTAACAGCTTACCACTCTAGCCGATTCCTTCTTGCTCGTCTAAAATTGATGCTGCTCTCTCTTCTTTTAAAAACACCATAAATTATTTAGTAAACTCATCAACTACTTTTATAATTGTAACTAACTTTAAATATATCCTTACCTCTCACCTTGTTGAAGAGCTCATCAATAAACTCAAGATTAAAAAGGTTATTTATGGAAAGACGAGCCCCATGTGACAAGTTAGCCTTTAACAAAATAAATAATGCGGTTAAACGCGAAATAAGTGCTTTTATAACAATCTTTGGGATATGAATCTAAGATCTTTAAATCTATCCGATAATTCTATAAAGAAAATGACAAAGTCTCTTAAAACTCAAAGAAGAATGATTGATATACCACTTTTTAATATAAAGGGGAAATAGCCTATCCCAATAAGGGAAAGACAAACATAATTATAAGAAGTTTTACTACCCTTTAGCGCCAGCCCTCCACTATCTTTAGTAATACAAATGAATATTTCGTTCATAACCAAATACCATCTTACTTCCGCAAAGACGCATCACCTATTGATGCGCAAGTGTTTACGAATGAAAGCAGGTTTGAAGTGAGATTAATAAATTTATACTTATAAAAGTAGTAGCCTTGATGGTATATCAAGTCAAATGCTAAAAAGAATCTTCCACCAGTGGCTGTTGTGTAACTTTCAAAACTAATCAGTTCTATTCTTCAACAGAGTTACTTTCCTACAAGATGGAAACGATCAGAAGTTATTCTTATACCAAAAAGTAACCTTACCAGCAACTATGATAAAGACTATCGACCAATTAGTTTATTCTCCTGTGTTGGCAAAATTGCTGAATCCATAATACTCTCCAGATTACAAAAAATTGCAAAATCTGCAAAAATCTTTCTCCCCACACCAAACTGGCTATAGAAGAGGACACTCTACCACACAGCTAATTTTAAGGATCGTAGAGAATAATACAAAAGCCTTCAATTACAAGAAATTAACGTTTAGTATCCTTAGCTATTGACAAAGCTTTTGATGGAGTCTGGCATGAAGGGCTTCATTATAAATTAATTATAGACAGGTTGCCAGCATACCTTATGGGCATGCTGTATTCAGTTCTTTGCAATAGGTCATTTGTTGTACGAATAGAGACTTAGTCGCCCCAGGTTCCTTGAAGCAGGAGCCACTCAGGGTTCCCTACTACCACCTTTATTATACTCCCTCTATACGTGCGACATACCCTCTCCTTTCCCTCTCCTTTCCCTCTCCTACCAACAAAGTCTTCCTAGCTCAATACACCTAACGCGCACTGCCATATATTGTAGTTCAAAATCAACTGCAATGGCTACTAAATATGTGCAGGCCTATATTTATACACTTGAAAAATGGTTTGAAAATGGAAAATTACGATAAACTCTACCAAATACCATGCGATGGCCATCTCAAAGAAAAGAAAAAATTGGAAAATTAAAGCTCTAACGCTATCGCAACATCTCTTCCTTGGTGCAATCAAGTAAAATACTTTGGCGTTATTACTGACTCTGGACTTGAAACTGGAAGCCTCATACTAATTATCTTGTTAAAAAAATTAAGGGATATAATTATTTCTGTTTTATAGCCTCTTTTATGCAAAAGAAGCCAGTTGAATCATGAAAATAAACTCCTTTTTTATAAAGCTATTATCAGACCTATTATTAGTTAAGCATGTCTTATGGTCTTACATTCCTTATAAATAGACTTCAGATTCTTCAAAACAATCTCCTTAGAATGTTTACAGGCACACCTTGGTTGTGCGAATTTCCAACTACGTCATGAACGTGGAATTGAACCTCTTTTGTTTTAGCTTAACCGAGGGTACTAGGCAAATAGAAGGACTGCGTCCCCCAAGTACCTTTATAAATTCCCATTACCCCTTAGCACTCAATTTATGGTAGTTATGATTTTTATTTATAAATGATTCCTGGTGCTCGACCGGATCATAAAAGAAAATAACGAATTTAAGAGCGCTCAACAGGGTGATAACGTACATGTTACTTTTAATCTTGTGTTAAAGCAATCTCATAATACGTATAATTTTTTTAATAAAAAAATTTGGCTCGAATATATGTTTAGATCCCGTTGCGTGGTTGGCGATAGCGTGCGTCGACCAAAATATCGTAATTGGTCTCATCTGCCAGTAGACGATTGGTATGCTGATTGAGCCATTCGTAGGTGGCGATAGAATTACGTCGGAAAACGTTTCCAAGAGGTTCAATCTGGTGGTCTTCATGTAAGGTATCCTTATAAACAAGCCACGGCGCGCCCATCATTAGGTGTAGCAGCTGGTTTTGTCTCACTTGAAGCGAACAGACCATCGCCAGTGAGTTGTAAGCCCAGGCAGTAGATGCGTATGTCATGATTGGTTGGATACACATCACATATAAGCGTCGATGTTGTGCAACAAAAGTTTGCTTTGGGAACAAAGTAAAGGGAAAAGATTTTTAAACAGCCGCTTTGACCTTCGCCACGAAAGCTTATTGTCAATAATGAGCTCCAGGTATTTCGTCTGAGGACCCCAAAGCATTACCTCATTTTTTGGTAATAGTGTAGTGCGTTTCTTTGTGATATAAAGTGTTTTGCTCTTTTCCGCAATAATAGTAATTTTCCAACGATGTCACTAGTTGGCAAGCGTTATTAGGTAGCTCTGCCGACGCTGGCGCGATAAGGCGGGCAACGGTGACGAAGGGTATCAACAACATATAGGGCAATCCGCGTGTGGGGGGTCCTTAGATTTTGACTCGTCGCGCACATATCGTGCTAATAGTAAGGGTGATAGAAGAGACCCTCAGAGACCTCAGCTGTTTTTAGTCTCAGGGGTGAGCATGCATCGCCTACTCGTATATCAAAAGACGCTGCCTCTAAGGTAAGATTTAATCACGTTAAAAAAAATATTAGGAAGGGCAATGAGTTGCAATTTGTAAAGCAAGCTCTTTGAGACAAACTCAGTCAAAAGCTTTTTCGACGTCAAGAAAGACGACGCCCTGTTGCTTTCTTTAAGTTGAGAGCTCTGAAAGCCCACTCTGTCTAGTTGAGTTTTTTCATTGTAAAGTGTCCTTGTTGAAATCCAAAGTAGAACACCGGAAATGCGTGACTTGCGTCAACAAACGACTTCAAGCTGCTTAGTATGACCGCTTCGGTTACTTCACCAACTACTAATAAGAGACTGATAGATCTGTATTTGCATCTGTGACTATGCGCAGGGGAAGCTAGAATTAACACCGTAAAAAACACAATAATCGAATTTGCTTTGCATATACCCGTGTTCTGAAGTCTTTTGGTCATGTCTTCATTATATAAACTAGGGGGCTCTTTAGACCGTAAAGTGCGACATAAATCCGTAGTGCACATTTCATTTTACTAGTATAGTGTTTTTAACAGACATCTTTTTGTTGTAGAGATAGTTTTCAATATGATGGGACCTTGTAAGGTATGAACGTATAAATTTTTTGTAATTCTGTATGCAAGAAAGCTGTGGCTATATCAGCCATTTGAATTGGCATATTATTGAGTTTCAATAAAGTCAATAGCAATCTAAAAGTGTTTTTAGGTAGCAATATAGAAAAAACATCTTGATCTTTGTTATGGTAGATAACCATGAGCCCTTACAGTGGTCCTGTAACTATACTGTTTCTATTTAAGTGTAGGCGCCAATAGGTGGTAATTATTTTCTCAATAGAAGGTATACTGTGTATATTTTTAATTTCAAAATATTATATCTTCAAATCGTGGGTAGTGGCTTCCATACATTTTTCTCTATTAACTTTTTTTGCTCCTAAAAGGTTGGACAGGATGTTATTAAGACCGTTGTCATTTTTTATCTTTTTACTGTTTTTATCTCCAAAGTTACTTTGGACGGAAGATTGTTCTTCTTCACTTTATATTTGAGTTCTTTTCTTAGTTAATCGCCCCATTAGTGAGCCCAAGTTTTCGGTTATGTGTTTCATTATCTATATTAGGTAAGGGAATTAGTTACTTTTTTGCTATGCTATTGTATAAAGGTTTAGTGTAAGGGCAGTGCTATTCGGTTTAGAAAGTTTCTGCGAAGAAAGATTGAGTGTGATATTTTCTTGTGTTTCAGTTTGTCCGCAGGAGTTTTTTAGCTGTTGACTGAGTCCATTTTCTACCATACCATACGTGGAGATATAACTATCAATATTAAAGCTTTTAATTTTGTTTCAGCTACTTCTTCAACCTTAAGTTTTATAAGTTCTCATGTTCTTTGTCAAAGTTGTTTTTTTGGAGTATATATCTAGTTGATACAGAAGCTTCTGTATGTTTCCAATATTATTAATTGCTCCATCATCATTTTTTTGGTCGCCGTTTATAACGTGGTGCGTGTCACTGAGAATATTCTGAGTGAGTAGTTGATCAGGATTTTCAAAAGATTTTCCATAAACTTCCAATAGTTGGATTACCCTTGTTGTGTATAATTTAACGACTTTTAATAAAGAATAAATCTTCACAACAAAGGACGTTTCTGGATCTCGTTATTTTCTAGTCTTTCGGCTAAAATTTTGTATTTTTCTGCAATTGAGACCGTGGGCTTTGCAAGCATTATACCTTCTAAGGTGTGGCCTGCGATTTTGTTTTATTTTTTGGATAATATATAAAATTTTGCATCCTACCGAGTTTATAATGTTTTCGATCACAACTGCGCCCAATAATTAGGAATTTTTAATTACCTTTTTTGGAAGGTGGTTAATTATAAATGTAGCATCTCGAATTGCAACACTATAAAAATTTAATGGAAGGTTTTAATTGTTTTAACATACTTCGGGTTATATGACAAAGTAATTGTATGGGTCTTTTGCTCATCATGTACTGATGAGCATCTGCGGGTGCCGTGGTTAGACCCAATACCTTCATTGTTTAATGCTATTCAAAAATCCATTCTACTAACTTTTTGCAGTTGTAATACAAACTCATTAATCATGCTCTAGTTCATAACCGCTAAACTCTGGTCTTATAGCTCGCGCAACTTAACGTTATAAAAGAAGCATATAATGTTCACAAGGTTTCGACTGTGTTCAAAATTAGAACACTTTTAGATAAAGAGAGTAAAGTCTAGACTGGTAAGAGTTACTTCATCTTAAAAAAACAACACTTCAACTAAAGCTCTTTTGATCATTTAAACACGAAAGGAGAACAAATAGTTAACCTGCATCTCCAGGTCCTTGATGTTTCCCAGTACCCGGTCTCTCTACATGTAAGGGTGAGAGTTAGCTGTTAAATGGCGGCAAAAGGGTGGGCCACACAGGCAGATGCCAAGAAAACGACGTGCAATAAATCGAGAACTTAAAAAACCCACCATCTCCCTCGAGCACCCCCACAAGTTAAGCAAAGCTATGATATATTGGAGGGCGGGTACGGAAGATTGATTCCTTTTATAATGCTATTTTAACTTTTTATCTTTTTTAATTGGCATGCAATAAATGCTATAAAAGTTAATTTAATCACGATTGCACGTTGTACAAATAAAGTTAAAATGCGATGGTTTAAGTTTTCGGTTTTAACACAAAAAAAGATTGTAGTAATACTTTGTTTAGTTATTATAATATGACTCTAGTAGCTTAGTTAAATTAGTGGCTTAAAAGTAACTGGTGTATAATATAATAAATGTAACATTTTATTATTATTCACGTATTACAACCTTCGGATGTAAGATATTCCAATTAGATACTTACTATCGCTAGAGACTAGACTTTGAAAGAATTAGCTTTATGCGAAATAATAACATTTTATATTTTCTCACTATGATAACTTAGCTATTTAATTTTATTGTACTAGTAATAAAAAATAATAACTGATTTTAAAGTTCTCAAAACGTTATAATTTTGTTTTAGCACACAAGCGCACAAAACTCGTTGATGAAACAGTAAATTAATTTATCAGCATTTCATCTACTTCCTATCTAATTTATTGCTCTTGCAACTAGTAAATCTAAAGTATTTTATAAATTTTGAATGTCTATACCACTAAATTGACAGCTCAAATTCTAACTTCAAAAATCCCTTTTGGCTTCTGATTTGTTTTCATTTTTAGTTTGTACTCGTGTGTTTAATGTTAGCTTCTAGTTCTTTATCTACTCTGGTTCCTATGATTTTCTTTAAGCTTTTTAAGGGCCTTCTTATGGCTTTACCCTTTCCTAGCCTTTTAAGTTTATCTCTCTGCCTAACAGAAACAGTGCGACAGGATTATACTTATAACATTTGATACTTTGATTTCTGATGCCAAAAAAAAACTTGAGCTCTTAACGCAGAAACATTCTACTAATTTATCTCACCTTATTTTCGTCCGAAAGTTTGAAAGAAGTGCGTAGAGATTAACTTGAAAAATTTAGAACGCATTTAATATGTATCTTAAATATGCTATTAGCTACTATGAGAACAGCTAAATTTAATTCCTTTAAAGTAGATATAACGGAGTTTTCACCTTTTTAAAGGCTAAGTTTATACTGTAATGGAAGTACCACTCGATTCCTGTAAACTTGTTTTTCTTTACCAGTATATTTTTGTGAGGTCTTCCTTATATATTTTCGGTTTTTCGCTCTACAAAGAAATTATGCCACGAATAAGTTGCCGTAGAATAATAAATTAAATATTAGCAACAATAACATTCTAATAAAAACAACTTAAATAATTAATTACTTATACTGTTGTATCTTTCCTGAAAATATCAACCCAATTATAACTAATTTACATGACCGCATATGGTTACCATATATAGAACTGAACAGTAATACTGACATATGGATTGAATACAAACTAAAGCCTGGAATTATTTCTCGGAAACAGATCCCAGTTCCTAGAAATGGCTAATCCTAAACTGAAGTATAGAAGCCAGCTTACAATTGGGAACTCTGACCAGTTCTTGGTATCCGGGGTATCCCCTTTAATGCCTCGGCACCTGTCTGTAAGTCGATTGGCTAAGTGGTCTATATTCTATCTTGATCTTTATACATCTATCTTTTAATCTTATAGTTATTAATATATATACTTTTTATTGCTCTACAAGTATATAATTTAACATTTTTTAGATTAGATAATATTTTAATTCTAAACTCTTGGTAAACTGAAGGCGGAAACTGGTGAAGATTTATTCCCTGGTTAAAACATTTAAACTACGCTGAAAGCCTAAAATTTTCGGTTGGCGTTAACTGATAAGTGTAAATAAAAATGAGTCCTATAAAATAGAAGTGCAAATCAAACTATAGGCTACCATCCTATGTATATTCCTCTTTTTAATACTTTTTAATTATAATACAATTTGTAAAGAAATAAATTAATCCTTAGAGATCAAATTTTAAGTATAAAAATTTCTAACAAGCAACTTTGTGTTATATAAAACAATTTTGAGGAACACAAAACCTTATTAAGTTAATGGTAAAAGTTAAATATAAGTAACTATTAAAAGGTCAAATTGTAGTCTTTGTTTTATATAAACATAAATAAAGTTAATTATCAACAATTTATATTGACTTTAGAGCAACCTAAATTTGGGTTATCAGATCTTTTTAGAAGCGCATAGATAATTAAGCTACTAGGTATTACTATTTTTCTTTATGTTTTTATTGTTTTTTTTTTTATAAAAAGTGAAATTATTATTGACTTCAAGGGTTGATTTTAAGTACATCTGTTACCATTAAGATGTAGGCAATAATTTGCTTTTACGTTGCGTTCTTAGCTACAAGTGCTAGGTTTATCTTTTCTTTATACGTTAGGTCAAGTAGTTATATGTATTATTCTAAAATAGCTTCTTGACTACTATATAACTCGCACTCTAGTTTAAGTTTTAACAAGCTTTCTTTATTAAGCCATAACTTTTTTTTTACTAATAAACCTTAAAAAGTTGCAAGTGTAGCTTACTTCTTTCTATTTTTTTTTGGCGCATGCCAGTGTGCATTAATATAAAGCGCAGTTGAGAATATAATAACCTAAATACTTGTAATTATTTAATTTATTTCATACTTTTATATTGTTTAAATATGTAAAAAGAACCTTTTTTTAATAGCTTAGCTAGCTATGGGGTATTGGAAACGGTGGCCTTTTTCCATTGTTTCAAAAAGGAGCCAAGCAACACTACAGAATTTGCAGAAGAGAAAAGGTGGCTAATCACCTCCGATGGCAACTTTTTTTAGGTTCTCGTTTGCACTGTTGAATAAATCATAGCCAAATGTTGACGCGTCACCGGTGTCCTGTCTTCGTCCCTAAAGACGGAGGAAGTTGGAGGCTGGCAGGTCGGCTAAGAGAGCCGCCTTATCTTCCTCTCTTCTAGCTAATATAACGCCTAATTTAAGTGGAGGTAACGTACGGTAGCGATCTTTAATTCATTTGACAAAGCGGTTAAAAAACTGACCAACCTTCGTCGGCCGCAACCGACAACCCATGCAGTATGGCTCCCAGCGATTGACCAAGCTCTTTTCGAATAAGCCTGCGGTGACCGTTTAGAGTCAGTTTGCCGTCAGGAACTTCGAGTAGCAGCGGCCCGGCGTATCAACAGGCGGCGTTGACCATTATGTTCATTATATAAGCCGTCAGACGAGCAAAGGCGAACGCTACTTCGCGGCAGTATCGGTCGCTATTAGTTCGCTTTAAAAGTGCGCAATTACATCTTTTAACAAGGAAAGGGTTGAAGAGGGTTAAATTAATTCTTTTATTTTCTAACATTTGTATGCAAGCGTAAGGTGTTCCATGTAAAATATACCATACTAACCTAATTTTTATTAAGTTATATTCTACCTTTACCAACTTAATGCACTTTAAATTAAATATTTTTTCCTTTTTATTCACTTTTAAAACGCATTAAATAACCGATCTGAGATCGGTTGCTTATTATGAATATAAAAATATTGAAAACACACCAAAAAGCAAAAACTTTATTATAAAAGATACATCTGCAGTTGGTTTAAAGAGTTGTGTTTACAGATTAATTGCAGCATATTGAATACTAAAATAATTAGTAAGTTTTGTAACAAATGCTCTTAAATTTGTACTAGAGCTTAAAAATCTTCCTAAGAGATAAAATTTTTGAAATTTTTTTATAAATGCAAAGAGCAATAATGTACTTTACAGAAAAGTGAGCGTGCACGATGCTTATTGGTATCATTAGTGTACTGGTCGCGCAAGTTATATATATATATATAAGTAAGCACTACAACTATACTGTTTACCCTCAAAAAAACCAAAAAAGTAATTAACTCGTGACACTTTGACAAAATGATAGCACCTTATCTGCTTATTTTAAGCAATTTTACTTAAAAAGAAATTTCTTCTGAAAGCTCAAGATGTAATAAATCGCTTTTTTTTGCTTTTAAAACAATAAAGTATACCAATACAAAAAGTAAAGAGATGATATTGTTAAACCCCCTTACCAAATTCCAAATTTAAGAGGGTAACTTGTCCGAACAACTCTTTAGAAGTGCTTCTTTGCTGTGTCACCAAAGTATTTATCCCACGTGCTATTCTATGTCTTTGTAATACTTACCACGTGTATAGTCATGTGCCATATCACACGTTTTTCATCTCACTTTCAATTACTTCGTTCACTAACTTTCCCTACGGGGCAATGTTTAGGACCCTTATAATATTACTAGATATGAAGGGAGGAGGTAATTCAACAAATTAGTTAACCAAAAATTAAAGTTTTTTAAATTGAATTTACTATTTACCGGAGAACTTATACTCATGAAAGAGTTTCGCACAAACTAAATTACGCAGTAGCTGGTGTTATTAATATATATATACTACAAACGCGTAACTTATAATTAGCCTGATTATAGCTTTTTATATATGAAAAGTTGATTAACTTAACTTTTTAAGAACCATAAATAATATAAAGCGAGGAAATAGAAGAGTAGACACAACATAACACGAGCGATGCCACTCAATTAAGTCATGTGCTCTAAGCGCATGATAGCAGAGTCGCATGGTATAGCAGCACAAGGTACGAGCGAGTGGTACCAGCATGCGGTATATAAGCACATGGTATAAGGTACTTCATGATATGAGGAGTTACCTACCGGAGTTAACTCCAACAAGACAATTTCCGAATCACCAATACAAAAATTCTACAGAAAACTTTTGCACTAACTTATTACTATTATTAGAGTTTGACCTCAGTAAAAGCCTAATGAAATAAGTAACTCCTGCTATAAATTCAAATAAACATGGCATATCATTATTAATCACTTGTTACCTTTTTTTTTAATTTATTACTAAATTTATTATATCGCAAAACAAAGAGAAAAGCGTTCAAGAAGACTTTGATAACAACTATGTATTATTATTATGAAATACTATAAGACCTCATGCTCTTTATAAAATTTGGTCCAAAAGGAACAACTTTTATGCTTTATTTAGAGTTTCCAAGTGAGATTTATAATTATAGTTAATATTACTTTTAATCATCAACTGATGATTTTTATTGTATTCTTTATCGCATCGATTAGTTGTGACATATCGTTGAAAAAGTCCGAAAGTTTTTTACCCGTTATCATTCCATATATCTTTTATATAACGTAATATAACGAGAGAATTAGATAAATCTAAAGCTTCAAAATATGCTAATATAAAGTAGCCAAAACTGGAGCAACGGGATTGCCCATAGGAATCCCATTTAGTTGTGGGTATAATATTATTATTAGAGAGATATTATTATGTAACAAAAGAGGAATCGCTTCATAGTATGTACAAAGAAATTTTTGGGATCTGGAGAGTCTTTTAGAAAGAATTCTACAAAAATCCATAAATTTTTTATTGGAATACTTATATAAAGCGATTCTATATCTAGTGAACATATAGTGTCATTACTTTCTATTTTGGTATCTTTTGAAAAAGGTAAAAATTTCTCAGAATTCTTTACAAACGTTAGTATTTATAGAACTAATGGCCATAATTTAAAAATCAACTTTAAATGCTTCTTGTGTAACTAACCCGGCCTTATATAGAAATTTTAATCAATAAAAATATTAATATAATCTTGCAAAGAATTTTAGCCTAACAACTAGTAAGCCCAATTATTATAAAAGACACTTTTTCATGTCGGCCCAGGTAGGTTTGTAAATTAGATAGTTGCAATTAAATGTTTTAGACTAATCAGAAAGCTCAATAAATTTAATTGGACCAGACTTGCTAAAATAAGGCGCGGATCTTTCACACTAAGGCTCCGTTTCCTACACTGCTACTGCACGTTACGTTGTAAGCAGATGGAGAGGAGTAATGTTAATATTATAAGTCCCCTTTCTTCTCAGCCTTCTTTATGTCCAAGAATAATGTTATGCTCATAATAATTAAATTAATAGAGAGCACCTGAATAACGTGGATATGCTCCTCTTTTAAATTACCCAGGTAAGTTTTTAATTTCACTATAGGAAATAATTTTATCATCCAGAAGTTATGTAAGCGCAGTTTATTTTTCTTTACGAGAGAAATTCTTAAAATAAGTTACAGGCATAAATAAATTGATGTTATGACGTATATTTTATTGTGAAAGAAAATCCTTATCAATAAAATTACCTCGTCTTTAGCTTTACAACGTAATGGAAAAATCGAATTTTAGGCACTTAAAAGCTTGAAGGTTAATATTACGATTTATTTTGCTAATAAGCTCCACTTGTCTGTAGAGCTCAAACATTTTTTATTATCTAGCTTTGAAGCAAAAAAAACAGATTTCTTTTTAAAACAAAGTTATTAAAAGCTAAAACAGCTTTTTATATTTTTTCTTAATTCTTTGTAGTCCAACATCAATAATCATGCTTTCATCTGTTAGAATTTGAAATGTCTTATTAACTTCAGCCACAGTTTTTTTTTAACTCAACAAAAATCTGGGATAAATCTCCAATTTTACTATTAAGGGGAGAGCCCGTTTTCCTGCAAACATAAAATTTTCCAAGCAAACCTAGCTTCGTAAAAGTTGTCGCTACTAAACAAAAGGTCAACTCTGTTCTTGATAAATTTATTATCTACTTCCACTATTTCGGAACAATTTTTGAATCTCTTTTTAGAAATATTTAAAGTATTTAAAACGGTCTAACCCCCCCCCCCCAGTTTTTCAACTAAATGATGGCGTCAATATTCAGTATATAACTGTATTTATATTTATCATATTCTCTGAGATAACGCTACCTGCACTTCTTCCTCAGAGACTTTCTCTAGTTTCGGTAAACACGGTTTTAAAATGTATAACTTTTTAAAATATAAGGATATGTAGAAGAAGAAACCATTACAAATACGTTCACGTATCCTTGAAAAAGTTTTAACTAACCAATTTTGGTTTGCTTGAAGCTGTTCTTACCTTCAAAGGCGTTCAGACATGGTAATAACGGCTATACTTAGACTTTGAATCAGTGTAAATATTTAAAAAGTTAACTAACCCTGTTTGATAAACTTAACGTATACGCAAGCAAAAAACAGAAGTAAATCAATAAAACTTTTCTCATTTTAAACTTTTGTTAGAAATTTGCACAAGTTTAAAAACTAATGACTTAGTGGAAGTTGCAAGACTTACTAGACATTACAATCTCTCCTCAACTCTAACAACTTCCAAGCTTAACTCGTCACAACACTGAACAAAATATTTTCGTTTTTAACATCGCAATAGTACGTAAACAGAGTCATACAGAAACTAGGCGAGAAAGTACCGTTTACTTTGCTATTAACAATGTTTAATTAAAAAGTGACAAACTCTACCCTAGCTTGAGGCAAGAAAGGTTCTTTATTCTTATTATAAAATCTTGAAAGGAAGATTATTCGTTCAAGTGAACCGTTTTACATACTTTGGTTGGTATTTCTATTAGTAGTAGTGTATTTAATTTATTGCCTTTGACTTACTTTTTTTCTTAGCATTTCAAGTGTCCTCGCTATATACACTCTTCACTCTTTGACTTAATTTTACTTCCGTCGACTATTGAATGTAACTGAGGCTCTTATATTTACGTTTTTATAGGATCTTTTATATATAAATTGTCGGTCGTACAAAACCTATATTTCGCAGGTGTAATAAAAGCAAAAAATGTTGACGCCACTTTTCAAATTTTAAATATTTGTTAAAATTTGGTATTGTTTGTATATTTATAACTCTAGGAAAAAATAAGACTTTTTTTAAAATCTAAATTAGTTCAGTTCAAAAATACATAGTAAAACATAAAAACTTTTTGGTTTCCTTAAAATTAACTTTTAAAAGTTAAATAAGGACTTAGCTAATTATTAAAGGGATTCAAGCAAAATTCTAGGTGGTGGGTAACTTACAATATACAATTATTTTGTAAAGTGTAATACACCTTAAGTTCTAAGAAACTAAAGTTCCTTTTAAACCTAGAGAAGAAAATACACTGAAGTTACAATAACCAGTTTTTTAAGATCTTATAACCAAGTATATAAATTACCTAGTTCAAACTTACATTTTAAGAAAATTTAAAGATATAAAGTAAACTATAATATTTGTAAAAAATAAGATACATTACAGAAGTTTAGCTTTAGAGTTATATTTAATAGCAGCTTTATTGGATAAAAATAAGGTTTTATTACTTAGAATATAATTGTAAAATAAAATGAAATTTTATCGTATATAGATAGTTTACAGACTTCTGCTAACTATATAAAGAATATTTTAATAATAACGAGACCTGACCCATTAATAACTTTTATCTGTAGAGGGAGTGCGCCCGTAATGTCATTTTCTGTAAAACATTCAAAACACCTTTCAAAGTCAACCCCAACCTTAGGAAGACCTGAAAAAAACCCTGTAATACTTTTTACTTTGCTTCCCCTACCCGAGCTTTAGGCAAAAAAAATTTATTTTTATGCCAGAAATAGAGAAGTACAGGTATCGTTAGGAGATATAAAATATGGGCATCACATTCTTTAAAAGAGCTAATTCCTACTCTGAAGACCTTCTACGCTTTTGTTTTTATCTTAAATCAAGGAGTCGTGCTAATTAATAAGTTGCCTCCGGTTATTATTGTTCCGATAAATAATTTTTAGTTTTTCCTGTATTTTACAAGCAATGAAAAAAAATAAATAAACCTGTTCTTGTTTTTGGTCGGTCTCTTTCTTAAAATAATACCCTATAGTTATCAATTTAAAGATCATTTATGAAAAAAATTAAAATTTTACAATAATAATAAATTAGTAATCAAGCTAATAATCTTGAGTACTGGGTAATGGAACAAAATAACTTCGGAGATTTCAAAATCTTCGTTATAGAGCATTGAAAGCTCTTTTTGTTTTAAATAATTTATCATTGCCCTCATCTCAAAAGTATTTTCTATAATATTACTATGAAAAGCGCAGGTCCCCCATTATGTCGTCATGAAGAAACGGCGATGCTTTTATTTGGACTTCAGAAAGAAGGTTGCCAAAATACCCATTAATTTTACTTAACTTCGTAAGTATCCGTTTACTAAGCTTTTCGGGAAGGGTATTCCTTAACGCAAGCGAAAATATTATTTATTTGCAAATTTAAAATCCCGTTTGCGAAGTCTATTTTATAAGGTAGCTCTAGTAAGAGGTGGTTTGAATTTTTCAAAAAACCCTTAGGAAGTAACTGTACGTCACGTAAAACTGTTATACGGTAATCCATGAAAATACCACCTTTTGCATACAAAATTTAATATTTACTTAGGTGATAGGCAGCTTCCACATTTCCAGACTTTTAGCAGTCTCGTAGTATTTACCTAACCTATTGGTAAAAATTTTTTTTAGTAAAGCTTCCTCTCTTATATTTTTTCAGATGAAACGTGGATAATTTTTTTTTAAAAAGTAAATAAAAGATTTTTATGATTCGCGGTTAATGTCATGATTAAGTATTTTCCTCCTATATTTTAAAGTTCGAGGTAAGTTCTGGAAGTCACCCTAAAAATTGACTAACTTTTCTAAATTTTGAATAAAAAAAGGAATAGTTTCTTTAACTTTACACTTAGAAGATGTATTAATTTTTGGTAAACTGGGATTATTTTTTTAAAAACAACATTACCACTATCTTTAGAGACCTGTACTGTGTCTTCAAATGGGATTTTCCTTTTTGATCGCTTGTATTTCCTCCATTATTGAGATTTTATGTCATATAACACACTATGCTTTTCCCCATTAATAGCAGATAAGCGATTAAGGTTTTTCGACATTTCACTTTCCTTAAATATAATATTGTGCATGGGCACTCTAACAGAGAAGGAAGAGATATATTTATCAGATGTAACTAAATTGATGTTCTTCCAATAAATTTTTGTATAACACTTTCAAGTTTAAATCATTATCGAATATAGCTAGATAACTAGAATTTTCAATTTTTTTCAAGGCCATTGAATTCTTGAAATGATAAAGTTCTTTATTTCACTGTCGGCCTGGTAAAGAAGATATCTTGAATTTTTATATTCTACCACAAGAACGTCATACTTTTCCAGTTAGCTTACTCATAATCTCCTATATAAGGAGTTTATGAATGTAAATTATGAGAAGTCTCTTTAGCAACCCAACTAATGCGAAGCGCGTGCATAATATTCTTTAATATGGTCAGAAAATTCTTGGTCTTCAATACTTCTAAAGTTTTTTGAGTTAACTGATTTTTCAATGGTACTATGATACCTTAAATACCCTTATACTCCCGAAAGGAGGATAAAATACTATCACTAAATAATGTTTTGCGGTCAAGGTTATAACCTAGTTGTAAGGCAGTAATCTTAATGTTTCCTGGTACCCTCACTATCTTTAGCAGCAGCAAAATTTGATGTTTATATAATTTTTTATCTTTGAATTATAGGTTGAGGTAACCCGTAATATACCGTCCTTGCCCAATTTTAGCTCATTGGTAAATACTCAGTTGGCATCTTCAGGTTACACTTGTAAAAATACCTTCATAGTGCGTTCTCTATTTAAGGAGGGTCGGCAAGGACGCTAATTCGAACTTCTTATTTAACATTAAATTTTTATTTCCGTAGAAAAAGAATTTTTAAAGACTACTGGTTCTTCAAGTTGTATATGGTTCCGCCCGATATAAATAACTCTTCCCTAATATAGCCCCAAGCCCTTAATTATCCTTTTGTATAAAAAGGTTGGCCTCCTTAACGACATTTAAATTCTCACAAGAAAACTCCTACGCTCTTTTATGGTTTTTAATAATTTATTCAAGTCAATTAGTATATTGTCCATTATAACTTAATTAAAACCGCATCGGCATTACTTTGGATGGTTCTTTATATGTAATGACCGGATGTAATTCCGTTAACTGATCATTTGTTATAAAGGTATTAGTAATTTCTGGAGGCTTATTTTTAAGTTCTACCCTTTCCTTGTCCTGTGTATAACCTAAAAATTTTCCATTATCGCCCAGTCTCCAAACCTTATTTGTAGAATCACCACAGTTTTTAATTCTCCTTCGTAGCGTACCGAATACTTTCCTTTCCTCTCAGTTTGAACTTATTAGATGCTTTATCGAATTCTTCTTCTATATTGAAAACAAAATCTTCAATCGTAGGCATTGAAGGGAAGTGTGCTATACTTATAATGTTTGGAATCATGACGGGTATACTCTACCCACTTTTCTTCAAGAGTTAAAGCAAGATTGGTAGAGGGTTCATTATTACTATTGTATTTCCAGCATTTATTCTTTGTCAATAACCACCCGGTTGACTCTCCTCTATTATTCTCTATATAGAAAACTTGATCGTCGGTAATCTCACGCTTGGTAATCGTAGTACTTTAACCTTTTCAAAATATTCTTTTTTATTATTATTAAAACCCTTGTTAGTGACAGAGATTCATCATTCGCAATATTGTCCTCTAATTTCCTTTTTGTAAAAGTTTAAAGTTCCCTCTCCCATTAAACCTATTTTTTCCCATTTCTCTTTATTTTTATTATAAAACACTCCACTTCCAACCCTTTTTACGTTAGTAATTTGTCCATCTACTTTAAAATCGTATAAAGGCAAACTTGGTTTGTTACTCATATCAACAAGGTATTCTTTATTATCAAATGTAATAAGCTTCCGCCCTCTCTTTTGAGCTTGCTGTTCAAAAAAGGGTAGCTTGTCAAAGCTTGTTAACTATAGGAGTTCTCAAACTTTAAAAAAAAAAATGCCATCGTGTTTTACTTTTACTTGAGGCATCTATAAAGTTATATCTCCCTCTTCTAAGGTGACCAAACTGTTTAATTTTCTTTCGTCTGATAGTAACTTGCATAACCTTCTTAACTATTTGTATGTAGTCTCGATTATCTCTGTTATAACAGGAACTATAGGTACAGCGTTAAGAGCTTCAAAAAAAACACCCGCTCCCCAGCAACCACTTTCTTGTGCTTAAAATCATCATAGCAGCTCCTAGCTCAACAGCAGTGTCTCTAAGAAAGGTTGGGTCGAAAAAAAATACTCTGGGACAATAATAGCAAGAGAGAGAGTAGAAGAGAGACAAAGTGGAAATAAGATAATATTTCTTCTTTTACTTTATCCCTGTTAGACGTCATCAAATAGGGGACATCTCTCTTTTTCTCTTTTACTTTCTTCCCACACTCGCGTTGTTGACTTATCAAACAGGGCGGTATCCTCAAGGATGGAGCCTCCAAGTGCAAAAAAAACTTTAATAGTGTTTGAATTAAGCTCAGTTTAAGTCATTCCGTGCAATATACCATTAACACCTTTAGCATAAAAATTTTTGAAAGGGGCTGCTTTAGTTTCCCAGGCATCCATAACAAAATACGAGAGCAAACCTGTCGCTTAAATTCAGTATTAGTTCGATTCACAAATCACGTGTATAAAGCAAGTTTATTTTCGAATGCATGAATAGGGGAGGAGTGACCGGTATGTTGAGAAGATTATGCTCATCTTTCTGGTTAGTAAGGCACGTGACATCAAAACTGAAAGCAGCGTACTTTGAGGGGTCCTCCATAAAGTATTCGTTCATAATTTCCAATGTGCATAATTTGGTCTCTAGAGAGACCTAAAAAATGACTACTAATATTATTAGACTTTTCGAAAAAAATTTGGACGTGTGGCTCCATTTATAGTTGAATTCCCTTCTTTAATTTGATAGGACTCCGAATATAAAAACGATGTCCTTAAATGTCCCAAGAGTAGTTTATAGGAAAGGACCCACTAGTTAAATAAGGTTAGTATATCCATCAAAGGCGATCGTTTCTTTAAGGTTTCTAATAATATCAGAGAAACGTACCGTTGGCGTTCTGGATTATATTGTCTAAATAAATTGGAGAATACCTATATACGGATATATTAGGAAGGACGGTTATTTTTTTATATAGAATTAAAAAAAAAAAAAAAAAATCGTAAGAGTAAATGTACAGAAGATAAGAATTGTTACATGACTTTTCGGAATAGCGCTGCTCGTATGCTTTACTTTTACTACTACCAACGGATCACCACTTTTTTTTTTTAATCTAAAGCTGAGAAGGAAACCAAGTCTATAAAAGGATATACCTAATGAATATATATCTCTACTCTAATCGTTTTTTAAAAACTTACTTTTAAGCTTTGCTCTTCTGCAATTAAGCATAAATTAACTTTCATTTTATTCGCCTAATTTAAATAATTATATAATAATTTTTTTTTGAAAATACAATCCAGTCACGTACTTGAACTTATGAGCATCAATATTTTGTTTTATATTTATTCGGATCTTATCTTCTAAAATCTTCTTGGACTTTTTTAGAAAATATTGTAAATTTCTAAGGGTCCTTTGTGTAATAAAATAAAATGATTTCAATTATGCTCTAAATTAAAACTAGTAACATACCACATAAAGAAAGTTGTGTATTCCAAAAAGTTGCTAATATTACAAAGAACCAAGTTTTTTTTCACTGTAGGAACGTTCAATTATTTTTTGGAAATATATTTAGGAGTCGTTAAACTGTTAAACCTACATTAAGGGGAGTTAAAACGAAAAGCACATCTTATATAGAAAATAATGCCATCGACATTTCTGTGATTAAATCTTAAATAAACTAACTCTAACCAAGTAATACTCTATATTTATATATACTCTTATAAAGTAACATGTAAATGTAGAACTGGAGTAGAGGTTCCTTAAAAAGGAGCAGAACTAAGTTTATTAGGTTTTTTACGTGCTAGCTTATACCTACTCTCTTTGAATATATTAGGGTTTTCAATGCAGCATTAAGACCTTAATTTTTTACTATGATAATTTTTTTATAATAAAAATTTTTACATAATTACATAATACTTACTAACAAATAAATAAGAAGGGGATAGAAGGAAATTTGAAAGGCAAAGTACAGAAAGTTTTGGCATCCACATTCACCAGTTTATAAAGGTGTATAAACGCAACTAGAAAATTTTATCTCAAAACAAGAATTTCATCTCATTTTATTTATGATAAACTTTTGAAAGAGGATTAAGTGTAAATCATTATGCTTATCAGTTCAGTCTACTGAAAATTAAAAACCAAAATTATATTAGTAACTAAATAGTATCTCTTTATTTTTCCTTCTTTTCAACGGTTAAATATTGTTTATTATTGGTTTGAAAAAATTCCTCTACTGAGCAAACTTTATAGGCAGTTATATTGATCCTTCTCCTAAGACAAGTGCTTATTTAAAACGTTTCAGGTAGAGCTATAAATAGCTACAACTAGTTTTAAAAAAAAATACCTTACTAATTTTAAGTCTAATCTATTCTCATAACTAAGACTTAGTGATTATATTACTCTTGAAGCTAGTAGATTAAAACCTTAATCATGTCTCTTTGGTTTTTTAGTTGTATCTTTTAATCTGTAGTTTTAAGGCAAACGTTAAAAAAACTCTTCATTAATGTAAGGAAAAAATTTTTAGACTTCCACCACACCAAATAGTCCCACCAAGGGGTCGAAATTTTTTTTATTAAGGTATCGATTCTTAACAAGAAGAAATCGCCTCCCCATGATAATTGCTTTCTAGTATTAATTTTCTCAAACTTTTATAGCTATTGTAACAAGGCTCGACTTACTGATTAGTTGACAAAAATTAATTTTTTATTTAATAAAATTATTGCTAAAAAAATAAATTTTTGTAATAACATTCAAAACTCGTAATTTTTAAGTACTCCTACAAAGTTACAATACATATCTAAAAACAGATAATATCGTGGAATATATACACTTTGGGTTTGTGAATTTGCGTTAATGACAAAAAGTGTACTTTTGTATATAGCATAACCCCATTATAAAAATCTGTATTATGAGGTTTAAACACAAATTTTTAAGGATTCATGTCTCCCATAATGATTTATCGTTACGGAAACAGAAAAGTACCAGTCTCATGAGAAGTACTGCTTTAATAAGCAAAGGATGGAGAAAATATTTGAAAATTGTTTCTAAAATACTAATATAAGCTTAGACCTAATTAGGTATATAATCTTAATGAGACAAAATAACGTTATTAGACTTGTAAAAGTTGTAACCACTAAAGGTAAAAAAAGCTGCTAAGGAGTAAAAAAGGAAAACTCTCGTTGATATAATGCTTTGCAAGTGTTTTAATCCGTTTTAACACTTATACAAGCGATTTAGAAAGGGTAGAAAAATGACCGCTGCGCATGAACTCTAAATATGTTCGTTGTTACTAAAATTTATAAGGATTTATGTGAAAGTTAAGGTTTTTATTAACGAAACTACCGTTATCTACAGATCTAGAAGCCGATTAAACTTTTTTTAACTTTTTGAAAATGGGAAGTTGTGCACGTGATCATAAAATCAAGTTGGCACTGATTGGATCCGCGATCTTGAGATTGAGTGACAATGCTCTAACCTCTGAGCTCTTGTGACAATTCACATTTTTCGGCCGGATATTACGTATTCAAAATTTGTTAGGGTTGATGAGCTTACTTTTTAACTTAATAGTGTGTATTGTTAGCATACCTCTTCTGTCCTATTGGGTTGGGCTATATACACTTAAAAAAACCTAGAATTTTAAATCATGCTCTCTATCTTGTACTATTAACAACATGTAAAGAATTAGTATACTTGGCAGAATCTATTAGAGCATTCTCTTTACTAAATCTAATTTCATTACTTTTAGTATGACACGATTATTCGCACAAGTGAGTCGAGGTTAATGTTGTACACTCGGTTTAGAATTTTAACGTGATTTTAATATCTAAAAAGGGGTTCATTTGAATTAATTTTAGTTACCTAATGAACTTTCTGTTTTACACTAGATAGCATAAGAATTTTTATAAGTAGAAAATGGGTTCAAAAGCTATCGTTAGAGTAAATGGTTTAAAGTAGTACTCATAAACAACTACTAAATACTGGCAAACACGTTTACTATTTTTTACGAAATTTGCCATTTTTGGCAATACCTTATTAGTTAACAAATTGTTTTATTGCCTTATTATTAGTATATGAAGAATGTTTACTTGCAACGATCAAATAGAGGCTCCCTGCCTTGAGTAAGGTTCTGATAACCGGATGCTGACTGGAAGTAGCGCTGGCAGGGTCTCTCAGGGAGGCCTCGGGTCTAGTTACACAGGGTCTCCTCTTCTGGTGGTGGTTTTCAGGTTTTCCCACTACTCTCTGCCAAATTCAGACCCGATACGCCTCCGCTACCGCTACCCAATTGAACGAGGAACGATTACAAGACTAAAAAGAAAATTTATAATGAAAACTAAAGCGCCACAAGGGTGAGAGACTAAATTAATCGTCAAACCGCCACCGAGGCGTGGGGCCCCCGATCCTGACGGCATTATTAATTTAATTTTAAACCAGAGTAGCCTTAGTCGTGACATTGTAACTGGGATTCTGAGTTTCGCGAGTACAGACTCTTGAGCCTTTTGTGGGCTATTGGTAAGGTAGCTGAAGAGGGCCTACTGACAAAAAAAGGATTGAAGAAGGCCACTGGCGCTGTCTTTCATGACGCTGAGAGGACTTTTGACCAAGGTGGCATTGAAGACTGTTACGAAAGTTGCACAGTAGCAATTCTGTGCGACCTTCAAGTCGTACTCAAGTGGTACCTTAATGTTAGGGGCCTTTATTAATCCTCGTCAAAGTACATAGTACTACTTCAGTTTGTACAACTTTATCTCTGCGCTTCTAGCTTGTGTTTGACATTAAGACCTCTTCATTAAGGTAGCAAAGAGCAAAGTGCTTCTTTTGACAAAGAAACGCTGTGCGCTGCCGACAACGTTGACTGTCAAAGGAATGGAAATTCCGTGGTGCCCTCTAGCAGAGGCCAGGGCAGCGACCCAAATTCTATGCAGCAAAAATAAGCTATTGTTGTACAATAAGCGAAGGCTGCATGTGTTGTGCACTCCGTCGATATTATTATATACATCTACTAACCGGGCCTACGACTTATAGGCAATAGCATACTCGCTTCAAGTGCGAAGAAATACTCTTCTGTACCTTTTAATAAACGCGCCGGGGTTTGGGAATAATAATATACTTCACAGCGAGCGAAAGATTTAGCTGCTCATTATAATTTAAAGCCCCGTCGCCTTTTACGGAAGAATAGTTGGGTTCGCTAACCGTATTTTAAGAGGAAGAACTTACTTACTAGACTTAAGGCGGCTCACAATACCACCGACCGCATGGCGCACTCTAAGCTTGACAGCTGAAGCTAACTTGAAAGTTCAAATATTCAAAGGACACATATTTCAACCCTCAACTGCTATTTACTAATCAAACTGACCCAGACGATCTTTATAGTGCTCCACCCCTATCTGTGGGCAATGTGAAAGAAACTTTTGCACATTCCATATTGTATAAGCATAATAAAGTATAATAACTCTTCCTTCAATAAAAATAACATTATTAATTAATTAATTATATCTGTTATTTACTTTTATAATGGATCAGTATGTTCGCGGGCCCTCGGTACGTTCGTTTCATGGAAGATACTACTCTCGGGTTTAGATAATTATTTAACTTAACTTGTAGGTGACTCCACCTGAATGAGAGCTTGTAAATAGACCAGGAGTCGCGTTTCTTTTTTTGTCTGCGCTTTTGACTTGGTCACTTCCACGTATTTGTGTTTTATATATATACGTTACTCTTTTAACCTCATAAGACATATAGGTCTAAATATCTTATACGCTTTAGTTAAATCTTTAAGACTAGGCCGTGACTTTTGAAATATTCAAAGCGGAGAGCTAAGAAAGCAAGAATAGAATAAAAGAAAATTAGTAAAAGGGGTTGAGCTGTGCGAAAGCTGACTTTTATTAATAAGGAGTTAGCAAAATTTGTTTGACTCGTCCACATTATAAACATTATACACGTTATTATATATTATTAATGATGGAGAGAGCTATTTTTTATTTCATATAATCTTAATTCATCACATAATATTATTTTCTTAAATGACGTTTATAAAAAGTTCATAGCACTGTGCCCTCTCGAGTGGTAGATTAAGTCATTTCCCTTATTATATTAATAAAATGCATACTTGTATATATAAAAAAAACCCATTAAAAAACGTACGATGAGAACGAATATATACATGAACACAAAGATTTTTTGAGATAAAAATGCTATACGGTTACCTAACTTATACGACGAAATTCTAGTTATGCCAATAATTAAAAAATAAGATTTTACAAAAATTAACGCAGTTAAATTAATTAAAGTTATCTCAGAAGAAAATACAATTATTTAATAAACAACAAAAAAATATTTAAAAAAAAAAAAAAGTAAATTTGTATAGCTAATACTGAAATATTCAGAGGAAGATGAACGCACCTATGAATTTAAGAAGCAAACTAGTTACTAATAAAGAAGTTTAAGTCTATCTTAAGAATAACTATTTTCTTAAAATATTTTTTAAAATATATATATAGATACTAAATTAACAGTTAATAAAGTAAGCATTTGTGGCTTTTTCTTCGCTTTTGGTGTGTGGTTACTTAATTGCTTATCTCTGTATTAAAACTTTTAATTAAAAGTTTTCAATACACATCGTATATTATCATTTCTCTCTAAATTTTTTACTAACTCTCTTACTTTACTTAATGTAATGATTCCATCAAATAAAAAGGTTATAATAATTAGCACAAAATAAAACATTATAAAGCAGACATTTTTAAATTATACTCGTCCTCATTTGAGTTGTGTTCCATACTTTATTTGGTATGAATTTTTCGATTAAGAAAAGGAAGTTAGGGGATTAAAATTAGATGCATCCAATAGATTTACCGTTCTTTTAACATATAAACTATAAAAAAAAAGTAACATTTTTTTTGTAGTTTTTTATAAGTTTGTGGACTATAAAAGAACTATGGCTTAACTAATATTTTTAAGTAAAAAGAAAAGTTTCTAAATAATGAAGCTGAAGTCAAAACTTCAAAAACTTTTCCTAATTGCCGAATTCATTGAAACTTTTGCTAAATTGAAGAAAAATAACGGCTAGTAAGTGGAAAGTAAAGGGAACTTAGTAATCAGTTCGTAGAGGGATAACTGTTTCTAACGAAATGCAAATACGCCTATTAACAAATAAAAAAAGTAATTTCTTTAAAAAGCAAACTTAATAGAGAACAGAACTTTATGAATGTCGCGGATATATCCATGACAGTAGTCGCCTTATATTATATTCAATACTTCTTGGATTAGTCTAAACTAGTGGCTCCCAACCTTAAAAATGCAGCGGGCCACCGAGGCAAAAGTATGTTGTGTAATGGGCCCCCTTTTGAAAAAACTTCTATATAAAGATAATTTATTAATTTTTTGAATACATTTTTTAATAATTAATATTAAATGCCAAAAAAAATTAATATTTTTGCTTTTGGAATTTATTTATAAGTTGCGAAATTCTGGAACAGATGCTGCTGCTTAAAGCTACACGCATATCCTCTTTGGTGCCCAGTTGATTCCTCTGCTTGTTCTTAACCAGAAGCAGATTGGTAAATTCCTCTTAGCACAAAAAACTTGTCGAAACACAACAAGATACCGCAATGCACCAGAACTTTTCGACGTTAACGCCTGGTTAAAACGTATCCTTGCAGTTGCCATCATTTTGCAATTTAATGACTTCCTCTTGAATTTAATTAGAAAGGTCTCCTACTTTGACACTGAAGGGTTTGGAATTAATTTTCGAACACTACCGTTTCAATATCTTTTTGCTTTCCAGAAAGTGCCTTGTAAACCCCTTTTTAAATTCGTCAAGGTTATGTATAAAACAATTTGTTGAATTCCGCTGTGGTGTGAGAGTAATTTTATCGTCAATGAGAATACTGAGCGTCGAAAACACCAAATAATGTTGTTTCAATTTTTCCTATCCACAGCCTCGATTTGCACATAAACGCATGAAGTTTGCCTTCGAACATGTAGATGTTTGCGCAGCTACCCAGTTTCGTACCTTGCAGGTACAAATTAAGTAAGCTAAAGTATTCTAATAAGTCCACAAGATAGGCCAGTCTTAAGTCGAATTTTGAATTACGAAACTGTTTTAACGTATCGATCATTCCTTTCTCAATTAAAAAGCACTTAGCTCTTCCCGCAGCTCATATAATTTTCAACATGTTTCCTTTCGATAGCCATCGAACCTCCGTTTGATAAAGTAGTTTTACGTGCTCGGAGTTAAACCAGAGCACAATTTTTGGAAATTACGCGTATTAAGCGCACTGTGTTTGACTGCGTTACCCAGTGTTATTCACAGTTTCTTCGGCAACGTTTTTAATGCTAGTGGTTAGCGGTAAATCGTACAACGTGTTGTTACTTTTTCTGCAATTTTTTTTTTCTTTCACCCAAGTTGCTAAACCGGAGCGTGGGCCTAGCATAGCAGGAACTCCGTCCTTACAGAAGCCAGATAACTTTTCCCACCGAAAATCATGTTTTTCACAATAATCTATTATTATTTCCATTATATCCATTCCTTTTGATGTGGTTTAAAGTTCTCTATTATTTATAATTCCTCTTTAATTGTTTTATTCTCTTTTAAAAATCGAACAAAGATCAGTAATCGGCAATCCTGTGTAACATCGGGACTTTCGTCCCACGTTAAGGCAAAACAAGGTGAATTCTTTGCTTTCACCAAAAGTTGTCCTTCAATATCGTATGACATTTCTTCAACTTACATTTTTAAATATTGTTCGATAGCGAAATATCTTTAATTTTCTTTTGCCCTGTTCACCTTAACTTCTTCCATCGCTTTTAGCAGATAAAGCTTTACCCATGCTTTATCAATCATATGAATTTTATTTTTAATTTTGAAATTAATTGCGTAATTAGGAAAGTTGCAGAGAGTGCATTTTAGGATGACGCAAGTCTTGTACCTCTTGTTTCAAGCTCCACTATTTTTTAGGTCCCTAATATTTTAGAAAAAAAATTCTGGCGGCCAGCCGCTTAAATTAAGATAAATGCTTATTAAATTTCGTTCCAACTTTTTTCCGGTTTTAATGCAATCATTGCTGAGAACGGTGGTATATATCACACACTGAGGACTCGTTTCCCGATCGACTTTACTTGCATAAATCCCAACTTAATACAATCGCTGCCATATTTTCTCTTTGGAGATGCTATTTTTTAGAAAACAAAACTGTTAACAAGTATAGTTAACCCACTTCATGACTGAAATTCAATTCTAAAAACTATCGCATGGTGGTTAACATTTAATCGGTTTTTAAAATTTGCGCTTGTACTTTTGGAACAAACGCTTAAATGGGACCCAATGCTCGGCTCAACGCTAATCTTAACCGCTTACATTATTGAGATTGATTTTATCGCCCAGTATTAGTTATTTTGGATCTTGAATTCGCGAACCATTTTTTGATGTCTTACGGACCACCTGTTGGGAAACTTATCTAGCCCACATAATAAAAATACACAATTATTTAAAATATTAATTTTATATATTGTCTAGGACATGAAGAACTATCTCAAAATATTTTCATATTTAAATTTAACTTGAATTTTTATTATTATTAATGAAGATAAACGTGGATAAAGCTCAGGCTTTAGTATCTCCTCTTAAGTTTTGCTATTTAACTTTAAAGTACCATTATAAAGTTCTTAGTTCCTTAAAAAATTAAAGAACCACAGCCTATCGCAGTTTTTTACAAAAACCCTACATAGAAAAATTTAAGTAAAACTCGCCATATACTCAGAACCCAAAAAAAGAAAATAATAATTAATCGCCTTTATTATGTATTGTAAGTTTTAGTTTTCAAGGAATTAAAGTTACAGATAAAGAGGGTTAATGTCTTTTTTATCCTTTTTTTTAAAAACGTCCTCTAAGCCTTAATTCTATCATTTTTTATTAATAATTTATAGTTATTTAATAGTATACAACGAAAAGTGTTAAGTTAGGTTGTTAAATTTTCTTGGTTCGGTTTTTTTAACTTTTTTGCTTTAGCCTAAAGGTTAAAGGTTGCGTCACCTGCAATCACAAACTTGCGAATGTTTTTAATACATAAACTAAATAAATTCTTTTTCTACGATATATTATGTATAGACTAAAAAATTATACTACTAAATAAAAAAGTGATGTTAGAATACTCAGTTGTGTCTTGAAAAAGCACAAGTGAGAAGAAAGAGGGCATGTTGAACAGCTATGCAAAAACTGCCATGGAACGTTCGAGTGTCTTTTGTAATAAAGTTTACTAATAGCATAAAAGGCTTTAATTTTTTATTTAAAACATTATACTACTGCTAATAGTAAAAATTATATTTCTTCTTGAATGCATAGCATGAAAGAATAAAAAATTATTTAATTCATTTATAACTTGACTGAGACAAGACCCGAACAGTTAACTACTGCTAGACAACTTATTAAAGGGATAATAAACTTCCTCTTACAAAATTAAAAAAATTGTGTAGTTTTACTATTTTCTTACTACCTTTTTGTTTTTATTATAATTTATAAAACGAGTATGTTTAAGATTATAAATATTCCGTTTACTCCTTTAAAGGATCCAAGATTTATAAGTTTGGGCTCTCCTCGTTTTAATATCATATCTAGTGCTTCTAAGTCTCCAAAATTGTCTTTTTAATTTACATTTCTTTAAAATATATATTAAATAATAGTGAATCTATTTTCTTTATATAAAGGTAATTAGAATTGTGTTTCTTTCAATTTAGAAGTTTTATAATAGCCGAAATTTTTTATTAATATATTTAAACTCTACTTTTCTTGTGACCCCTATAAAGCTAAATTTGCACTCCTATTCAACATATTTCCATTAAAGAGATCAGAAATACTATTATTTTATATAATTCAACGAAAATTTTGCTTCCTTCATATGTTAGAAAAATTTAATAGAAATTCCCACTAATAGAAACATTTTAATCTAATAGAGTTTTATTTTTAAATAAAACTCTTAACGCTAATCTATTCTGTTTATACCTTTTTATATATTATATATAATATTGTCTATTAACTGAACAATTTCTAGATTGCATAAACAAAAATAGTCCCTCGCTAAATTTTAGACAGCTCCTCTCCGCAATGCACGATGACTATTAAAAAAAAAAGTTCTCAAGATTTTCCCATAAAGAATTTTTTTTAATAATAATTTAAGGCGCAGAAAAATTACTACTTGTAAGGTTCACAAACAAGTAAAAGCGTTTTCTAAATTTCTGTAAGTTTTCCTGATTTTTTTAGCTCTTAAAAACCAAATTGATTTTATGCTAGAACCAAAATACTTAAAAAAAAATTATTTTATAATATTTAAGTATCTTTAGCGTTGCCTGCTCATTATATTTATATTTTAATTACTTTCAATTCAAGGATCTTTAGCATTTTCTGCTTATTATATCTATATTTAATTTACTACTTTCTAATTCTTCCGAACTGATTTATTAAATTAATTTAACCATTTACTAGTCTAATTACTTGATAGTTTTCTTCTTCTTTCTAGATCTTTTAAAGATCAAAATTGTTGCGTACACAAATTTTACTGTTTTTTAGCACTTCCTATTTAGCCTTATTATTAAATTTAGTGAATTTAACAACTCTAATAATTGTTATAAATCTGGATTCTCTTCATCTTAAATTTCTCTTTGAGGTTATGTATATACTAGCGAAAATTCAGCAGAAGAAGCATAAAAAACAGTCGCAAGATTTTTATGTCAGGATCCTCAAAAACCAACGAGGTGCTTCTTGTAATTTAAAAAAATAAACTAACCTCGGTCACGGGGCTAGATTCTTTTGAAGTTGCTACGTGGCTTGGCCAGAGAACTTGTGAGGTTTTTGTTGTTATTGCATTATAACGTGGTAGCTGCCCGCCATTAACCACGTGACGCTTTACGAACTCGTTTAGATTATCCTGAAGCTTCAGAGTTTTCCATTTTCGTAAATTCTCACCTTATATAAAGTTATAAAAGATATATGAATGATACATTGCTTATTTGATAAAAAGTTATAAAGTTCAATTTTCGGCCTTTATCAACCATGTCACAATGTACTAAGCTAAACTGAACTTTGGAGATAAAATAGAACTCTATTTCCTTTCTAGATTTATCTATTTGGGAAGACAATAGAATTGTTCATCAAAAAAAACTAATGAAAAGGAACTCAACTTATATCTATTTAACTGCTAACAATGCACATCCCCCTGGTACCATGGAAATCTCAATGCGACAATAACTCGCAGAAATAAAATCTTATGTACGTTTGAAGAGGATTTTTAACTTCTTACTAAAAAGCTCTACGAAAGACTTCTAATAAGAGGATTTAATAGTAACTTCCTAAATCTTTTACTGGTTCGACCGTTAAAGAAGTTTTAAAAAAAACTTTATACCACCTCCTCAAGAAGATAAAGAAGCATACAAACATAAAGCTATCAAAAAAGAGATTGTTATTTTAAAGCCATATATAACTTATATGGTATTAAAAAGAGATTGCCCGTTAGGTTCATCTGTGCTGAGGAACTAGTCGAAACTTCTAACTCAAAACTCATAATAGCACACAAACTACCTTTCAATCTAAAAAGCATGTTTTTTACAAACAATTAATTAAAAAATTGCTTGTTGACATGTTTTTATAATTTATCGGATTGGTGAAAAAGTTGTTTAATTGCATTTTATGAGGTTCATTTTCATAAACAAGTGAAAATAGTTGTTATTAATTGGACGAAAAAAGATTCATTGGTCTTGTCCCCAATTTATAGAAAGCTAATGGATTTTCCTACGGCCGACTGGGTCGCAAGAAGAGGAGAGCAACCCTGTAGAGTTTTCTAAGTTTGCAGAAAAAAGCCCTCAAAGTCCTCGAGATTAAAACAAGCTCTCGCAAACTGCGATTCTTGCCGAAAAAAAGATCGATACTCTACCTGCACCAGATTAGATGAAACTGTCATATTGTTCTTTTGTGAAATGTTTGGGGGTATCTCATGGTGTGAATATAAGTCACAAGTTATAATTTATAGTGGTGCAAGTCCCATTATCCTTGATGGTCCTACGCTATTCTCGACTTTCTTTAACAGACGAAAATTAATAACGATTGCCGGTAAACCAAATATATATAAGCCTGAAAGGAACTATTAAAATTTTAAATCTGGCACTAAAATAACTTACTGCCAATAGATGAAGGCACACACTCCGTGCTAAATTGAGTCACGCAGTTACATGGCACACTTTATGCATTTTATTGATATATTTTTTGTGTACAGTTCATCTTTCACAGTTAAGTTATCATAGTGCTGGAAGCAAGGAAGACCTGTTGGCGGCAATACTATTTGTTATCTCCGGGAGCGCTCGGGTCTAAACTCGAGACACCTTTCCTTCTGGTTTTTAACGGTTTCCTGCCCCTAAACCGAAAAGCAAGAGCTCGGGCAAATATCACCGCTGCTCCTTAGACCACAGAGACAGTCATGCTATTCCTTTGAGAGGGGAAACACTGGTAGGTTTTGTACCTTAACCCCGTAAATGAAGTAACTAAATAAAAAGGTTGTCGACTTCTCTGTTGCACTAACGGACAGTTGGTTACAAAACCAGTTATTCGTTTTTATAATAATAGCAGTGCGTTGAACATCACAGAAGTAATAGCTGGATAATTAAGACTACTTAAGAATACATCGCAACACCTCTACACCGGACATAAACAAATATTTACACTTTAAAAACAGTTATGCAAAATAATAATACATAACCATATTCACATCTGGAAAATAAAGAGAAATATCTTTTGAAGGAATATTAACTAATTAAATGGGCCAGAGAATACACAAAGAAAAGTTATTAAACACATGTCTGATAAATCAATGCAAAAAAGTTGTATAAAAACAAACTTAAAATTGGTTAACCATAGAACGAAAATTCATTTGGTTTCCTACAAAAGTACAATATATATAAAATACTATTATCTTCCCGTCTAAAAAATAATTAAAAATTACAAACAATAACATTGTGATAAATAATAAAAAAGAAATTATAGAAAAATGTAGATAATTTTTAGCTTTTCGTAAAACAGTATACGCCATCCCATGACTAGTAACGCTAATTGGTAAAAATTATTTGCTCCTTTAATTCTTTATCTTTCTAATTATATTCTTACTTAGCATAAAGTGACAGCTTTTGAAGGGTTGAACTCTATTTTCCTTCTAACTCTAGTATTTAATGGCAAGTAGCCACTGCACCCCAGTCTAATATTCCTCTTCATTGTATATTTATTTATTGCCTCTTACATCTCGTGAGAAAGAAATAACTAATTAGCAAAGATTGCAGTTAAAACGCTTCTGTTTTACACCCGTTACTATAGTTAAGAGCATAGACGCGCAAATTCAAGGGTGTGAGTACGACTTCCACTAGCGCGCCTCCTTTTTTTGGTCTTTAATGGTTTGCGTGTTTACATTGCCCTCACAAATTCTAATAAATTGACCTAGAGCATTTGTCCAGTGTATTAAAAGTGAATGTGTTCTAACTTTTTAGGGGACAGCTTGTTTGTTAATTTACATGTTTGCATAAAATCTGTTTTTTAAGTTTTATAATATTTAGGTGTTAAATGCAATGTCATTGTAAATCTTTTTGAGCCTGTATACCCTTATAACTGGCTCTTTTTGTGAAATTGCGGTAATTTCGACAGCTTAAGAATACAACGCTTTGTGGGGGCAAGGGTTCGATTACCCGAGGCAGAGAAGTTTATGGCGTTGGAAGTCATAAATAAAAGATAGACTCTTGAACCGTTGAGCTTGCCAGGGAGGTTCAGTTCAAGAGGATTTTAGGATTAAAAAAGCGTCCAAGAGAAGGGCTAGCACTTAAACCTCCGAGAAATCCTAATTTCTGTGATCGGTAGGGTTTTAAACAACTTGTCCGTCCTAAAGATGAGGGGACGGGCCAATGTACACCCTTATAAAGGGTAAATCGCACCCAACTGGGAGCGCCCTCTTTTGTAATGGCCCTTAATCTCGACAACTGATAGTAAGAGTTGGTTTAATATTTTTCTCTTGACTACTCACGCTTTTATTGAATGAGCTTTACTCAGTGTACTTTACTAATACTAAAATTTATAGTAAAACCACTTAATATATTAACTGATAGCTAATTTTTTAAGAATATCGGTTCGCTGCGTAATGGAATCACTTTAAAATTTGTAACTTGTTAGCGTATAGTTTGTATTTTATAGTTATGTTTACAAGGTACGAAATAAACTAGTTTAATATTTTTTGTAAGAGTTAGCGGGAAGCGTATTTTAAATATTACTTGAAGTTACCGTATAAATTAAACAAATAATTTGTAACCCCAAAGCGAGTTTAATAAATAATTTTCCTAGGGTCTTATCTCTTCTTTATTTCTTGATTTTTATGAAACATAAATCTTGTATTCGTATTCGTTCATTCATAAATTTAAGTTGCCTCAGCCAATTTTTAAAGATGTTTATAGTTAACTTTTTAGAAGTTTTCGATTGAATTAAATAATTCATGGAGCGTGTTGCTAACGACGTAACGAGATACGTGACAAAGTAGATATATATATATATATATATACAAATAAAAATTGATAGAAAAAGAAAACAAAGAAATGACATGTTAACTTAACTTTTAATTAACACCAGCATATTACGTTCATCAATTAGAGACACTTAAAATCTTCTAATAAATACCCCTTTTACATCGAGAGGGGTGTCCCACAAGCGCATATTTTCCTAGGAGTGCTATGACTCTTCTGTGGGGATGAGATCTACGGAGAAATCTCGAATCTAGGCCTCCGATACTTGGCCCAAGTGCGGTGAAAAAACCGCTAAAAACTGCAACGGGAAGAGGTGAAATCCCTATGGCGCTATCATCCATAATCCTAGCTATGCCCCCTCGTTATTGTGTTTGAATATATTATCCAAATCTCTATTTGTTACACTTCAACCTAATCTGATATATAATTATTAATATCTTTTCTACCTTCTGAAAGTCGTTAAGGCAGTGAGAAGGTGTTGTGGTTTCCTGTAACTAGGGTGATTTTACAAAACATTTTTGTAGCCTTAGCCTGACATTATACTTTTTGTATGTGTTTACCAGGTTACATAACGCTTTATAGTGATCAAATTTTGTTTCACTACGTTCCAGGCAATCATCTATATAAACATACGTAATCACCAAACCGGCAGTAACAACTTCCACCCCTTTCTGATATTAAAAAAAAGTGTTTACATAACCAAAAGGCAAAACTTTCCCCTGCACTTTGAGCCCATCAGGCATAGTAAAGATATAATATTTTTTACTGTCTTTGTCAAGTTCTCGCAGATTAAAGCCTTTAGCATTTTCCAACGTAGTAAAAGATTTTGCTATTTCTAGCCTTCATATTAATTAATTTTTCACAGGGAACCGTGTAGCGTTTAATAATGCATTGTCTATTCAGGCCCCTTAGGTCACTAAACATCTCTTAAACGCCTCCGGTTTTGCAATTTAGATCTTTCTCAGAAGCATACTTTAGTTCAGGTTTTTGCTACTATCACTTTCCCATGATCCCATTCATAACCATGTGCTAGTTCTAGCAACCCTCTTTAAGATTTTTACATTCTCTTTGGTACACTTTGATCTTTAGTTCATCTTTAATCAAATAATGTACCCTAAACCGGGCTATAACCTTCCTTTAACTCTACTTTTAGAGGCTTCAATATAATGACTAGCCTCTTTTCTGGATTCCAGTTTAAATTAAAAATACGCTCAGCTAAATTTCTAATAATCCACCCTCTAAGTTCTTTTCCTTTTAAACCACTCAGTTGTGGTTCCAAGTCCTTCACTGTAATCCTACTAGCGACTCTTTATACGGCGTCAAAATTCCATAGATTACAGTCCCTTTTTTTTCTAAAATTTCGTTCTGTGTATTTATCTGTTTTATACTGGTACTTCTCTCGATATCTTAAGACTCCCTATTTACTTCAATTTTATATTTTTAAAAACCTCTCCGTTACGATTCAGTTTACTTTCCATAACATTTACCAATTTATATAGTTAAATTTTCGTAATTTTCTCTCCCCTGCAATAAATCGTCTTCCGGAGAAGCTGATGTCTAACTACATGTGGGCATACATTTCCCGTATCCGTTAATGTTAACTATGACTTGTGCCGTTGGCAAGCGTAGAGTACTTCTTTCCTCCAAACAAGTGATAATTTTTCTTTTTATTAACTATATATAAAGAATATTCACGGGTATCCTTATAAGTAGTATAACTGCCATCTACCATAGAATCAAAACCAAAATTGCATTCTCTATGATTTCCTAAGTCTTCAATGATAAAGTCTTCTTGTAACTTTGAATAATTTGCAAACAAAACTTCATGCGAACTTTTATAAATGCATGGGAGTTTTTGTGAACAATATATTCTATTATTACACCACTCCGTTTAATTTCTTTACAACTTAATCTCTAAATTTTTAATAATTTTCATAAGCCCAGCTATGACGGTAAACTATAACTCTTAAATTCATGATTAAAATCTTTTTTGGTTTCCAACAACTTTTTTTCCAATTCATCTTTAGCTTTTAATGTAGAATTTTCCATTAGTAATTAATCAAATTGTTGATTTCACCGGTATTAAGTCTTTGAAACCGGTATGTTAATAAATTAATTAGTTATATAATAGAGTTATTAAAGATTCAACATGGTAATAATTTTTTGATAAATTTAAAGACTCCTGGGAAGCCAAAAACACGATAAAGAAAATAAAAAAAAGTATGTCGTTTATTTATTTATAGCACTGGCTAGCTGCAGGTGTGATTTATAGTCAACTGCTTCTTAATATACATCCCCTCTATTAATTGAGGATGCGGAAGCCACAACCCCTACGAGAAGACCGGATGCGCTTTAGCTACATTAATTAAAATTTAATAGCAAAGTATTAACAATATTACATGTAATAAAATAGTTGCTTTAATAGAGTTATATTATTAGAAAATATATATTAATATATGTAGTAGGTTAATAAAAAAACTATAATCAGCTATATTCCCCTCTAATATATATAGGAAACGTTGTTGCCGCGGATACTTGGTGTATCAATGTGATCATGTTGTGGTGACTACAGACTCTAGTAAACCAATACATTAAAATTTTCGAAAGATATTCTTGAATACGCTCGAGGTTACACTCTCTATGCCATTGGCTGTTGCCAACAAAGCAAGGGGCATTTCCAACACCATTCTCAAAATTCCATTTTGTAGTATTTGTAGTCGATGTATGTGTTTGCTTGAGGAGTAGACCCATACAATAGAAGCATAAACCATAAGCGGGCTCAAAACCGATTTGTATAACAGAGGCGCATTTTTCAAATACTATGTTTATTTGGGTTTTTATTCATTCAGTTTATTGGATACATGATTACAAGAGGGATTAAGAAAGACTATAAATATTTCTACAAATTCGTACAAAGCAAAGTCCATGTTCAATTTTCAAATCAGGTGTTTTAAATTCTGAAATTTGCATGAAATAAAAGTGTTAGAAAACGGACTTGAACTATACTCCTGCAATAAAGTCAGTATTGCATATAATGCTACACCTACAAACAGAATAGTGTGAAAAAGCTCAAAAAAATTAATATTGCCATTTAAAATTTATTATTTGATATAAGCAGAGATAATTTGCTTAATCTTCAAAAACAAGGTAATTTTAATGTTTTTAACATTAGGTTATTATTGAGTGAATTTTATAGTAGTACTCACGAGCTTTTTACTTGTAATAGGCATATATTATATTAATAAAAGCAAGCACGGTAAAAAGTTTTACACTAGAGTAGTACGCAAGCAGATAAACAATATAAATTAGAAATTTTAATCTTATAAATTTAGATGAAAATCTATTTTTTTATTGGCATTTTTATCTGACCCCTGCTTTCTAATAAGATGTAATTAATTTCACTGACCAAAGATCTATACTTCCGGAAGTGTATAAGTACCAAATTATTAAAATTATAGTAGTTTTAATATTAATAAACTTAAGTTATACATTTATAATATTTTTGGTTTTAATAGATTAAAGACTAAAATATTTAATCATAAAAGGTTTAATAGTTTGTGAGCCTTTCTTGACAGTCTTTAATTTTCTCAGTAATACTCTGTAACTACATCAAGTTAGCTTGTGTCCTTCCACTAGGCTCCCGTATCTTTGCTGTACCTTTTTAGTCGTACAAGCCTTTAGCGTTTACATATTTGGAATAACAAAAAATTACTAAATACCACACATTAAAATTTAACTCTGTTAACTAATTTTGATCTTAGCAATGTCAATTTAATTAATTTCTAATTCTTAGTTTCTAGCTACTATTAATTTTATCTATAGAACTAAATGTATATTATTAACTATGCTAAATTATTAATTACATATATGATCGCCCTATAGAATGATCTATATTTTATTTTTTTTAGCCGTATAGGCTAAGAGTAATAACATTAACACTATTAACCGTAATACAAACAAATCTAGACTGAGGTTCACAGCGACAAAAAAAAATTTATAAAGGTGTGAAGCGAGAGAAAGATAACTTTTTCCTTTTTTACTTTTTTTCTTCTGGTGTTCGATCGGGTCGTATAAGGAAACTTCGAGTCAACGAGATCTCAACAGAATGATAGTGTGCACGTTAGCTTTAAGATTGCGTTTAAGGCAATTCCCATATATATATATAAATATATACATCTCTTCTCTTATTAGAGTAAGTTGCATTAAAATAACTAAAATTAATGGTACGTATTCATTTGAACCTCATTTGGTACATGATATAACTAAACTCTTGCCACGTGCTATAAATAAAAGGCAAGAAAAACATTTTTAATAATCAATTTGCTAATTGCTCATTTCCTAATTTGCGTGCTAAGCATCTTGCTTGCTGTGAGCATATCTGATTACTATTTTAAAAAAAAACATGAGTTGCAGGAATTACTTCAAAAGTGAAACGAAACTATTCATATAGGGATTTCCTTAAACTTCTGCAACATTGCGACGTATATACAATAAATTTTAAACTAAAACTTTAATAAATAAAAATAATGAATTGAATAATAATGTGTGAGGGTCAGCGGCGGCGGCGCTTACTTGGGATACCAAATAACAACTCGTAAATGCGAATATAAGATTACTTTCACCAAGTCTTATAGTTAAAAATTTTAAAGTTAGCTATTATAATGTTGTCACAATAGACTAATTATTATAATAAAAGACAATAAATGCAATTTTATATTTTTGAATTATAACAAATGAGATGCTATTAACAATGAACTCACACAGTTTTATCATCTTACTTTTTATTATTCTCTTTCGTTTTTTTATACTTTTGTATATTCTCTTATATTTATCTATTTTATCACTTCATTTTATGTAAGTCGCTTCTTTGTAATTAAGAGTTTGCAATTCCGCATTTATAGTAGTATCCAACGAGGACACCAGCTAGCAGGCGTGACTGCAATTGCTGGCGCACTAAGCTAGCGGCTCTGACGAGGAGGAAATGCCGTAACCTTCGCGTATACGGCAATGTGCGTAGTCAGTGTCAGATTTTCCACCGCGCCATAAATTGGGCTTCCATTATAAGGGGCCGGGAATTCATTTTTGAGGTATAAAATTTTATCCGTCGGGCTATGTGGTAGCAAACATAAGTTGCAAAGAACAAAATTGATGGAAGAGATCCTTTTATGATTCCTGTATTAAAGGTGCGGTTCTTAAGGTAAGATTTGGTCACGTTGATATGAACAGTAGGGAGGACAATGGTGCACAATGTAGCAAGCTCTTGTGCCAAACTCGATAAACAATTTTTCGAGATTTAAAAAAACGGCGCCTACTAAATTAATAACACAGATTGTTCATTTCGCAAGGTGATGGATATGTCGTACCGTTGAGCGTCCTAGCGGAAATTTAAACTGAAACTCTATCAGGGTAGGGCTTGGGTCAGTGTATATTTGCATGCAGCACAGTATGGCGGCTTCAACAGTGTTAGAGGCCGGTCGCGGTGCTTTCGGGAGCATCACAGCAGCTAGTCGTCTTCCATCGCCACAGGAAGTAGTCGAGGGATAACCTATGAGTTAACAAAGCGGTATTGATAATCCACCACCACCATTTGTTTAAAAGTTTGATAGGTAATTTTGTTTAGACAGAGTGTCTGCCATCAAGCTAGAACTTTAATAATTTCACCTTAATTTCAACTGTGAAGATTGGCCCAAACTGTCTTCAAGGAGATTCAACGCACAAACCACTTCCTCTGCAACTAAAGAAGCAAGTGGCATATATTGGGCAGCGAGGTGATCAGCTAATAGTGACGCTTTGTCAACGTCGTCTTCAGCCACAAAGTCGCCATCTGGTAGGGGGAAATGGTAAACTCCCTTAGTTTTTGTATTTTCTGAGAAAGCACGATTGTTATCGCCAGCTTCTTCCGAGATATGGCCCAAGGTCGCCGGTTGTAGTATGTCCACAGCTCTCTCTTATTGGCTCGGTGTAGGGTGAATTAAGCGCTCATGTGACCTCGAACGCGAATAAGGCGTCATCGTTCGCAGCTTAAGGCCTTCGTCCATTAAGTGGGCGGTTGGGGGTGTCGTCTTCGCGGTATCAAGCCCTTGTAACGACGAAGAAATTAAATAGATCGTAAGTAGACACTCGAGAATTTAGTCCGGTTTGTATACCCAGCACCTTTGATGTTCCACCACCGCCTATGTACGCTAGGTACTAGTAATCCTACGACGGGCACTCCGCCCTTATGGGCGTAGGTACAAGGATTTCGGCCTTTAGGTTGTCGACACGGCGGCCCATTCACGCAATAGCTAAGAAGGTAGTATGATAAAAGTGTCAATATATAAATTTTAGTGTCCTCCATTGCGCCAACGTGATGTTAAAGCAGTTAACAATGGTGGCTGTAGAACGCCTATGCTGCCTCAACAACTGTTGTGAGCTCCCGAAGACAGCACAACCAGGATCTAGTCAAGCAAATACAGGTCTATCAGCCTCTATTCAAACTTTGGCAAGGTAGCCGAGGCGATCATACTGCGTCGCTTGAAAGCATTTGTAGACGCAAGCCAGGCTCTGTCAGAGTTCCAATTTGAATTTTAAAAAGGGCACTCCATGCCTCAACAACTCCTTCGCTTGACAGAGTGGAGCGAACAGTGCCTTTAGTTTAAACAAGGTGACGGAGCCGTCTTTCTTGATGTCGAAAATGCGCTTGACCAAATTTGACCCAAGAGCTAGTTTGATAAATTACGCACCATAGCCCTTCCTACTATTCTTTTTAACGTGATCAAATCTTACCTGAAGGACCACGTTTCTGATATACGTGTAGGCCATGCGCTCACACCCCTTAAGACCACTAACACCCGGGGGGCCCCTAGCATTCCCTCTATTATTCCTAGTCTTTGCTCTGTACGTCCGCGACGTGCCACAGCCGGATGACCCACACGCGCGAATAGTCTTATATGCGGACGAGACGGCGATTTACTCCTCGTCAATGTCACCTGCCCAATCGCGTCAGCGTCTGCAGTGCTACCAAGTGACGTTTGCCAACTGGTGTCGTTGTTGGAATTATTAATGCGGAAAAGGGCAAAGCCCTTTTTATCACGAAGGGGCGCACCATACCACTACCCTCCGCTAACCTTTGAAAAAGATTATTCTTAGTGCCCAGAGGCGAAATAACTGGGAGTCATTATCGACAATAAGCCCTCGTGGCTGCCGACGTAAATCATTTCACGGCGAGGGTCAAGGCGGCAGTTCTAACTCTTCATCCTTTACTTTGTGCCCGAAGCAAGCAATCTCATATATATTAAAAATAATTCTACCCCTAACTCATATTAATATATTAATATTTAGAGCCTATTGTGCGGCCGGCGGTAGCGTGCACCGGCCCAAATTTCGTAAATTATCTCATCTCTCAGTAATCAATTGGTGGCTGATTGAGCCGATCCTAGATGGCGGTAGCCATTGTGCCCAAAAACATTACAAAGAGGTTCACCTGGACGCTTAATGTACGGCATTGTTGCGAACAAACTACGGCGCGCCTGTCATAAGGCGAAGAAATCTATTTCTTCTCACTTAAATTGAATGCCAGTGAGCCAGTAGGCCCTGGAAGTAGAGGCGTATGTCATGACCTGTTAGATTCGCAACAGATACAAGCGTCTTTCTTGTACACCGAGAGCTTGCTTCGGGCACAAGGTAAAGGGGGGTCCTAAGTAGATCTATATTATATTTTCAGTGTAGAGTTCCGTTTATGAGTGTAATAAGACCCCTTGTGGGCTACAGTCATTGTTATCAGTCCAGGATGCTTCTTCACCACTTCCTTTGTCATTTTTCATGTGTGTCTAATTAATGTTATGCATAATTCGTTTAAGTAAGGTCGCAGTGTATGCAATGTCAAGGCTAGTAGCACGACTACTTTTCTTTTCAAAACAATGCGTTGTTAGTATTCTAAACTAAACTTGTTATGTCCAAAAGCTAGTTGTACTTTAATGCGTGTGGGTGATGGTACTTAGTATTTGTGTTTACTTCATCCCACTTTGATTCATTTGAATTTTATTTTCAGATTGTTTAAGACTAATCATATAAGATATTTACCGCTCCAAATCATCTTTTAAATTGTGTTTCTTATGTGTGTTAAATAAAAAAGCTTATATAATTACGTTAAATAATGCAATCGTCGAAATAAATACAAGTTTTAGTTCCAACATTTTTAGAATAAATACCATTAATGACTCTGCGTGTGCCAATAATTTTAAATTCCACCTGTAGTATCTCTGTGAGATAGCTGAGTAGAATCTTCGTCCGTATGAAGCAGTAATTCCAAACCTTTAAAGTGCAGTGGCTCAGCAAGGTCAAAGTAGAGACGTGTCGTAGATCGACCTTTAATTAGAGATAATTAGTTTATTGGTCGTTGAGTACATGTTATAATAATTGCAATATTTTTATGTTAAATAAAATATTAAGGTTTTTGCGTTTGCATTTTAGTCACTAGTTGCGAAATTTTGGGGCTGCTCAAAGCTACACGCATATCATCGGTTGCGTTCAACCGATTCCTGTACTTGTTTTTATTAGAAGTTGTCGAAAACATAAGGTCTCAAAGCGTTATTTCGAAGCTAATTATATTCTTGGATTTTATCAGGAAACTCTTCCACGTTGACACTAGAAGGGTTTCGATTTAATCGATTTAATTTTCGAACAGCTACTTTTGCGGCATCGTTATATCCCGGAAAGTACTTTGTAAACTCTTTTTTTAAGACCGTGGAGATGACATACAACATTTTGTTGAATGTCAACTATAATATTCAAATAACTTTGTCGTTGATGAAAGTTTTAAGCGTCTGAAACGTCAATTATTTTGTTGCTTCAATTTTTACTACCCATAGCCCGATTTTGCAAGTAAACGCGGAAAGTTTGCCTTCGAACATGATGATGCGCAACCCTCCAGTTTCGTATTGCCCGAACCTTAAGTTTGTTTAATTATCCAAAACTACCTACAAGATAGACAAAAAGTATCTCAAATTTTGGATTACAAAACTGCTCTAACAAATCGGTCAATCTTCCTTTCGACAGCTAACAAACCTCAATATGCAAAAGTAGTTGCGTGCTCGGAATCCAAATTAGAGAAATTTTTTTTAAAAACTTTGCTTATCAAGAGCACTGTTTTTGAGCGTCTTTATCAATGTTATAGCCAGTTTCATTGTGTTCAGCAACTCTTTCGGCAACGGTTTTGATCTAGTGCTTGGCGGTGAATCATAGTGTGTTGATACTGTTCTGCAATTTTTATCTGTCACCAACGTTGCTAGGCCGGAGCGTGATCCTAGCATGGCGGGGGCCCCGTCCCAGAATATACTATGTTTTTTTTAATAATCGCTTATTATTTTCATAACATTCGTTTCCTATGATGTAGTTTGAAATTCTCTATTATATAGTTTCTCTTTAATTGTGTTATTATCCCCTTTTAAAAATCGAACAAAGGCCAGTAACTGGCAAAACTGTGTAATGTCGGTACTTTCATCGCACTGTAAGGCAAAATAAGGTGAATTTTTCAATTCCACTAAAAGTTGTTCTTTAAAATCGTATTTACACTTCTTACCGTGTTGTTCGATAACTGAATGTCACAAATTATCTTCTAAGCGTGCTCACCTAAAACTTCAACCAACTCTTTTAGCAGGCAGTGCTTTATTAATGCTTCACCAATCGTATGTATCTTTTTAAATTTTTGCAATTAACTGCGCACTTTGACATGACCCAAATTTGTACCAATCTTGTACCACTTTTCCAGTCTTCATTTATTTTAGGTTCTCTAATTTTCCAGCCAAAAATTCTGGCGGTTACTCAGTTAAAAATTAGGGTGTACTTTCAATTTTGTGGGTTTTAACGCATCATTGCTGAGAAGGTGGCACATATCGCACACTGAGGTCGCGTCCCCCCACTGACTTCAATTGCGGTGAATCCAAACTTAATATAACCTGAGTCAGCGGCGCCATTTTCTGAAAAACGAAACTATTAAAAAATGAAAACATCGTAAATAGTTCTCCCACGTTTTCCTCTGAACTCAAAGAAAAACTATAACATTCATAGAGCATGTGCAGGCTACTCATGGGGTACATACGTCCTCCGCTTAGTGGTAACATTTAATCCTTTTTAAAAGTTTACGCTCGTACTTCTGATGACGTATGTGTTATCTGCCCAATGCTTAGCTCAACACTATTTTCAACCGCTTGCACTTATATATGGGGTTAATACCCATTTTTTTGCTATTTTTCAAGATAATTTGCTGGGCACCTGTCTGGAATTACTGGTATAAATCCACATTGGTTCACTAGCACATTTATTTTGTTCTAATTAGACATAAGTCTTAGAAAATGTGTATGAATACAAGGTTTTAATAGTTTTGTAGGAAGACGTGCAATTGTTATAACCCGCTGTCTTAATTGTCAATTGTTTAATGTTGGATATAAGCAGTACTAAAAAAACGGAGCATCACTTTAATTAGTATAGGAGTGTATATTCCTTGGGTGTATCCCTAGGAACGCAGATAAGAAGTATTCCAATTTTATATGTTTCTGGTTTTAAATCCCTTGGAGTTAACCCCATTGTCTGATCCGACTTCTATTTATTCTGTTTGGGGTTCATATACCTAGTTAGTAAGGTTTTCTTTTATTTTGCATTTGTTTTTAATGAAGATAGTTGTTGTTTAGAACGTGCATCAGTTCCGACTATTATGCACTAAAATCCTTTCCTTTCAAAGTTTGTTTACGTATATCAGTTGTTTAGTTTCCGATTGACATGGGTTTGACTGTATTTACTCGTACTCTTCAATTTTATAGTTTTTTTTTCCATGCATATACCCAGTGATGGAAAATATATGGTTTTATGTGCGGTTATTATATTGATTTAAGTATGCTATAACTATATTTTTATGATGATTTTTATGTTCATCTGGTTGGTTTATTTTGTGATGTGCCTTAAATGCATTAGTATTAGCCATCCGTTTGAGCCTACCCTGTATAATCCATTCTGTTTGCTGGCCTGTTTATGATGTTACCATCCTATGTAATAATTGTGAGAGGCTTGTCAAATATTACGGTGAAACCGTTCTTATCTAATATGGCAATAAAAATTAGGTTGTGTTTTAATTTTGGTCAAGGTATTGCTTTTCATCCAACTGACAATTTAACTTCCTGTGATTATATTAACTAAAGTTGCTTTATGTTGTAATAAGCTAATTAAGTTACCGATGGTCGTTTAAATAATGAAGTTGAGAAGCAGTATTTAATACTAATTCAATGACTTTGCTGTTTTGGTTGATTTGAGATTTAATTAAAATTGCATATTAACTGTAACATTTCTATTTCCATACAATTCCTTTCCGTATGTGTTTTCGTGTTGTTCGTGCATGAAATGTCGATATAAATAGTTTAGGATGTTCCTGCGAGTTATATACTTTCCTCCTTATTTGTAGTTCTAAATTGCTAATTTTTGATTGTAAGGAGGTTAGTAGCATATATTCTAGTAAATTTTTTTTTATATTATTTGTGCCTATAACATGAATTGTTGGGTATATCCGTGATTGCTTTTTAAATTTGCTGTTCTAAAATAGTGCTTTGTTTGTGATATGGTTCACCAGTTATAAGAGTTATGTTTAAAGTTAAGTGGAATTTATTGCGCTTCTAACTTAACAGATTTGTATATGAAAAGGTGTAAAAGTATATAAAACTTTTTTCATTATTATTATGTAAAATAAAATGAGTATGAATGTGTATTGCAAAGGATGGGTTTTACTGTATTTTATAATTTTATATTATGGTTTGTGCAGATGCTTAAAAGAATTGAACACAGAGTTCCTAGTTTTGCTAATAACTTAGATCCTTTCACGCAGTTTGTATTCAGCTGTGGAGGTTTATAAACAGTAAGTGCGGACAGCGCATCGCAGAGCTGTAGAAAGAGCGCATCTATCCAGGGTTCATATGTAATTTCTTTAGCTCATTTGGTGGTTTGGGTGCCCAAAAAGACACGTTCAAAAGCAATAGTAGTTGCATTTTAAAAAAAAGACTTCAAATCGATCTACAGACAGGTCGTCGTGCAACTTTAGTGGCAGAAGCTTACTTTTTTGCTTCCGCGGGAGTGCCAGCGTCGATGGTTTTGCATATGTTCAAGATAAGTAGATTATAATAAAATACAAGCACGCTTAATAGAGGCGGGTTTATTGCGCAGGGATATTGTGCTTTTTTTGCACACAGCAGCGGGTAAAGCGCGTGGGTCTCCGCTTTTTGACCTTGGGGGTAATTTTACTAGAATCCCTAGCTGTGCTCAGTTTGGTAAGTCCATCGCCCACGTTTAAGGGGTCATGCGGTGTTATGTCTTTTCAGAAGGTAGCCGAAGTTGAAGGTACGCACTGAGCAGCTATATGATCGGTAGAAAGCACCGCCTTATCTTCGTCGCTTTCAGCCCCTATCACGTCATTACTAATTGGCGGTGGTAGTTTTTAATTCATTTAACAAAGCGCCAATAAGATGACCATCCTCCGTCGACCGCTACATTACGCGCTTTGCCATTTCATAAGAAGCGGCCAGCTTTTATCCACTGTGTCTGTATAGGCGTTTTAGTATTAGTTTGTCGCGAGGATTTATGTAACAGTAACCAAGCGTATTAGCCGGTGGTGTTGACGAATAAGTCTAATAAGTACTCTGTCAGACGGCTAGGGCGATACACCACGTCATGAATTTTTAACTGCGTCATTTAAGAGTGAGGAATCGAAGGTGATGGATCCACCTGGAAATAGCGATGCTTTAGCGCCAAATTGAGGTGGACCACTACGGCTTCCAGGCCTTTGAGAATTGGGAGAGAAATCGAGTGCGGATCTATTGACAGGTTTTATCTGTAACAAAAAAAAAGATAAAATTAAGTCCATATATGCGCAAGAAACTTGATTCTTACACTAACTAACAAAAAATTATAATTGTTAAATTAATTTGTAATCATTTGTTCAGTTTATGGTTTTTTGTGTTATTATCAATAGATCATTAAAGCTGTTCTTTATTTATTAAATACTTAATTATTTTAATTAGAATATTTTTTGTGTTACCTGTTTTTTTTTTTTGATTTGTTTAATGTGTTTTTCTTTTTTTAATATAATATGAGCTGGTACTCAGCTCATAAATATATGATTGGTAGTATATATTAAAAACGTGAAATTAAAATTTACCTCTAAGAATAACTATTGCTTTATTGAATATAATTTTAAATTACTCAGCTATTAAAGCGGTATTAAGGAGCGTATAATAAAAAGAAGAACGGCAAATTTCCATATGTTCTATTATAATATTTTACTCGTTAAGGAATAAAAAAAGAGATTTTTAATATATATACCGTCTTAAAGTTATTGCACAATTTTAGCTTTCTTGATCGTTAAAGTGCTATAAAGGAGCAAAATTACTCAATGAAGTACATGATCTGGTGAAGTCCTTTTAGAACCGCCTAATTATACATGTATGTGTATATAATAAACATGTTGTTTTTTTATTTATGACACATGCTAGTAGGTAGTTTACTTTTGCTCTTTACCCGCTATTGAAATAACATAAAAATTGCAAACATTGTTGGCAGCTCTTATAAAGTAAACACTTAACAGCTCAACCTTAGCTATTTGCATAAAAACTACAAAAAATTAGATAACGCAGTAGTTCAGAAGAACCCTATCTATTCTTTAGTATATCGCTGTACATAAGCTTTAGTTCAAGGTAGTCCCTTAAAAGTTTTATAGCTTAGGATAGGTATTCTATTTTAACTTTTATTTAGCTTTGCATCGGCAAACCAGCATATAAATAAAAATAATTTTATTTAAGTAAATAGTACTACACTAACTATTTAAAGCTGGTCTTACTAAAGTAGTTTTTTCGCTCAAGAACGCCCCTTAAATAATTTTTTACAGGCCGTGAAAAATTCATTACTAGTTTAACAACTATTTATATTAACCGAAGATTCCCGTTTGTTTAGCATGTTTCAAAACATGTTCCTTAATTTAAATAAATATCTTCTTGCGAACGACCCATAATCAATTTTTTGTGTGCACCCGAACTTACGTAGCGGTAGAGTATGGTAGTTACTTTGCTGCCCATGCGTTGGCGTAACCTAGCAACTTACGCAATCAGTAATTAATGATTAATTCTCATTAGCTATCCTCAAGTGAGCGCTATGGTTATATACACCGTGAGGAATGCGAGACATCTTATTTAACTCTAAATATAAGATAAGAAATAATTTATGTAATAAACCCTAATAATTATTGTTTCACCGAGAGAATATCGTTCTTTTCTAGTGTGCCAGACTCACGCCTTACAACTGTCCTTTTGTTTGTAATAAAATGTCTAAGAGGGAAGGGGATTGGTTACCTTGTTGAATTGTAACCGATGAATGAATTAATATATATTTTAGTGTTCCGAACTTATATTTCTTATCGCTAGAAGTCGATTCCGCCAACAAGTGAACACCTGCAGAGGAAATGTCTTTCACTGCAGTGAAAACTTAACTCCTTTGTACACTTCCCAAGTGTAAGCTATGTGACACTAAGATAATGTTACAAACTTTTTGGGTCACAGGTATACAGAGACCGCGAAACTTTTTCGAAAAAAATTGGTACTAAAGAGAAGCTTTAGAATCACTTTCACTTGAGTAAGTTAAAATTAATACTAAACAGCGTAGTTTGTGTAAAGAAAACAGCCTCCTTCCTGAGTAGCCTTTTAACTATATGTATTACTAATAACCTTATTGACTGTAGATATATGCACGTCTACTAATTCTACAGAAGTGTATACAAAAAATATTAGCTAACAATCTAATAACTTTTCACAAGCCTACAAAGGGCAACTCTTTTCCTTATAATTCTAATAAAGGCAGTTGGGTGGCAATAATTATAACTGCAAATTAACTTGTAAAGAAGGGAATCTGCAAAGATGTAATAAAATTCACCAGTCTCATTTAGTTTTTCAGAAAACATATAAATTTGATTGTCTAAAAGAGTTTCAAGATTTTTTTGTTCTAATCGAAACAAGTCGGTTAGTGCTTCATTTTCTTGAGAAACCAAAGCCGGGGTAACCTCCGCAGGTTTGATGGGTGTGAAGGGAAGAGTAGTGGGCGAGAAAAATCCAAATGAAGCAGGTGTATAATGAGTGCGGTTTTTATAAGGTTCCCGTTGTGGATAAAGTTGAGGCGTAGAACCAATAGATCTCCCGGAAGGGAGAGAAGCAGCAATTTTACTGAAAAGTTAATATATGTATCCGTTAAAAGAAGGTCACTTCTAAATAAAATAATAAGTGATACCGCTGGCATTTTTTCCTCAACTCCGACACTTTACCCTCAATAGACAACAACTTCCTTAAAGGTACATCTAAATCGGCTTGGAATTTACAAAAGTGGGACTCCATCCGAGTTTCAAGATTGGAACTTTCTTTCTAATCACTAAATAAGGCCAAGACAGAATTTTTTATATAAAACTTCTAAAACCTCAAATGCTATCTTAAAATCACTCTTTACGTTAGCTAACATTTTTTTCGTGTTATTACATAAACTTTTCAGCTTTTGCCTTTCTGTGAGAAGCCGCTGATTTTCACTAACAACGGATTTGTAGGTATCTTTAAGCTTTTACAAAAGTTAAAAAGTCATTTAGACGGATGGAAAGAAAAAAAAACCTGATTATAAAGCTTGATCTGCTTACTAGAACTGTTTTGAAACTAAAAAAGGAAAAAAAGTTAAAACTGTAAAGCAACTTTATGAAAAGTAAGGGAAAAAAAGGGCGTAAAAACTTAACGTGACGCAATTGTTTCTTAGCTTTTGATAACTCTTCAAGCAGCCCTTTCAGCTCCTCAGAAGAAATAGTTACAACCTTTGAGTCATTTTTAAAATTAGGTAACTGCGGCTTAAAATAGTTGACTCTATTTTCAAGTAAGTAATTATCGCGGGGTAGAAATTCGTTATGTTCCCCACAATTTTCTTTATTAAAATTTGGATTATTGGCCTTTTTAAGGTTGCCAGCACTTTTTTCTCTAATACAGGAACACTCTTCGCAATTTTCTTTAAAAAAATTTTCGCGAGGTGTGCACTGATTCAAGTTTTTATTATAAAAGTTGGAATAAGGCATTTTCTTATTTGTAGTAAACACACTGGGTTCTATGCTCGAAGAGTTTATTTCTCTAAATGAACATAACTTAAGCTCAGAGGTTTTAAATTGTTCCTATATAATAGCAAACATAAAAAGGTATAAATAATAATTTACAACTAACAATAAAACCTGTTAAATTTTTTTTAAAGTTTGCCACGATCACAAAATAAGTCTTAGTTCCTTTCACATTAAATGTTTTCAAACCGGCAAAGACAGAAGGTTCATAGTTACGTTTAACTTAACTAGCATTTATTAATGGTTAGTTTTTATGGCTTACGCCCTAGAGCCTAGAGCTGTTAGACAAATATACAAGAGCCAACCTTAACCCCACCTATTCAAGGAAAAGGAAAAAAAAGTACAAATTTTTTTAGCAAGCGATGCTTCCTTTTACAAATGAAATATTAACTTAAATAGCCAGTAATTATGCAGTAATAGTTGCTTATCTTGCCCTTAATTTAATAGTTTCTAAAGTATAAATATCAACTATTAAAAATTTATACAAATACAAATATAATAATTATCCTAAAATCTAGCTCTAATATCTATAGATCTTATAAGCCACTTATTTTACTTTATAAATTGCCGAGAATTTATTAGTACACCTCTAGCTCCTGTAATTTTGGATTTCTTTATAAAAATAGAAATTACAAGTTTTAAGGCTTCTTTAAGCTTTTTACTTTTAATGGATATTAAAATTGTATGAAAATAGCAGCCTACAATAGTTTTTAAAAATGTTGATTCAACAGACTGTAAGTCTTCAAAACTTGTATATTGTAGGCGGTAAAATAATATAAGATAGATTAATATAAAGTATACAGTAGACAATAGAGTAATATAATACAGGAAAGTCGAAGTAAATTTTTTTTATTTAATTATTATAGACTCCCAGGCGGACCAGGCCAAATCGCACTACTAACATGGAAAAAGTAAAAAAAAAATTGCAGCGGGAGTGCGAGCTAAACTTATAAAATCACATGTGCACTGCCCTTGGAACATTATTCTCTTATTATAAACAAAACGCACATTAATTTAGAATGCGTTATCACTAGAACATCTAGTCTTAGAGTATTGCATTTAATTGTTCTTTACATATTTATGCAAGTAGAACTTTCCTGAATGTTTTTAATTAAACTTGGCATGCGCCTCGATTTGAGGGTATAAATAACTTCTGAGAAGAATTCGCAAGAAGTCTTTTTCTGAAGGTCCTTTTCTGGTGTGTCTTGAAGCTTGCGAGAGGGTTGGGTTTTGGTGTAATATTTTTTTCAGTGCGTGTTCCCTTGTATATTTTGCTAGAAACGGATTGAAAATATAAAAATTGCTTGTTATCCTTTGCTATCTCTATAAGCACTAAATTTAGACATTACCCTAGAAAAATGTGAGTTTTAGAACAACATTCTCGTTCCTAAATTATATAAACTTTCAAAAAAAAAAATTATTTTTAAACAGCGCTATGATTCACTCAGGTAATGAAAGAAGGACGCCCGGTTCTAGTATTAATTTTAAGAAAACATTGTGCAACCTTTGTTTACAGAAGCGAAGAATGACGACAGAAAGGCGCGGGGATAAAGAAGAATTAATTCAGAGTTTCACTAGAGCTAAATGCTCGAAGATCCGAGATGAGTGTCAAGTAGGAGGACATTAATACCTTGCAGGACCTGATGAAATATATCAAACCGATGATTGCCGACAGACACTTAAATTGGTCCTTAAACTCAGCTAGTTAGTTGACGAACAATATAAGGATGTTACCATGCCGACTTTTAATGGGAAGCCGAGGAGCCCCACTGAGAGTTGATAGAAACGGTGAGGTTAATGACCCTTAGTGTTAGACACGCTCCTCCTGAGAACCTTTGCGGAGCGCTGTACATGTGGGGGCTACCATTATGCTCGTTTATGTAAAAATGCAAGAGAAACACCAAAAGATTTTTAGGAAGTATTCTTGTTTAGTTACTGACATAAACAGAGATGCCTGTAAATTAATGAATGGTTGAGCGTCTGTTAGTTAAAAAGCGATATAACTTAGCTAAAGGGCAGATAAAGGGAAATTGCATAAATTCTGTTGGATTTTGGGGCGGACGATAGGTTTATTAGCGTCAGCACGTTACAAAGTTTGGTTTTGTTTTCAGAGGGGTCGCGCCGAAGAAGTTTACAGTTTTTAGAAGAAATAGGTACTAAAAACATGGGCCCGGTGCTAATAATTGTCTTTTTAAGTAGATACTAAGAGCTTGTATTATGTGTTGTATCTTATGAGATCGCTATGACTGTGGATATTTTGCTCGGAAAAGAAGATTTTAGATTTTTTATGTTACCTAGAACTTCAGGAGGTGACGATAAAGTAGTGGAGAGGCATTTCGATGAAGTCTCGACGACGTTTCTTGCTGGCTTTCGCTGCCCTGAAGAGAGAAAAAGATTTGGTAATAACTATGAACCTAAGGAGAGCCTTATTATTGTGTAAAGCAAAACTGTGAAAGCCAAGAATATCAACAGTTTGGCAAGAAAAAATATATAATTTGAGCTGGGATCCCTCCGTAAGAAGCGTAATGAAGTTGGAACCACTCAAATTTAAGCAGAAAAAAACTGGTGTCGAATGCCTAGGTCAAAGATGAAATAAAAGATAGGGAAAAGGCTTAGGTTATTTTGATAAAAGTACCTTAGAAAATTCTTTGGTTCTAACTATACCTTTTGCAACGTTAGAGACATTTAGGCTTTTTGGTTAAAAGTTCAAAATTTCTAAGTTCTCTTAGAGATAAGCGGACGTAAATATGTCGTGAGATCTGCCAGCGTCACCTCTTCTTAAAGCTTAGAACTCATTTGATCCTTTAAAGCATGCAATTCTTTACTCATAACTTTTCACAACTCTGTAGTTGTTTACTAAGGTGCTCCCTTAATTCTTACTGCTAATTACTTACGACTGATACTATCTTCAATGCTGACCAATTTAAAAAAATGTTACTCTTAACCGGAGTCGACGTTTGCATCCTACTTTAGTTTAATTTAACTGTTAATTCTTGCCTCAGTACCCGTAGTATATATTAACTATTAGCGCCTACGCCAATGATAAGGGAGTAGGAAAGAAGCAGCGACTGGATCATGAACTGCTGTATGCCTACACCCGTATAGCAATAGTTAGGTAGAAGGCGCGAATATAGAAGCATTTATACACTAACCTTGAAAAGCATTGAAATGGGGCATCTGGTTTTCATCTTAGTCGTTATAGACTATAATTATCTCTGGACGCACATAAATTCTCAACTGTTAACTACATTAGGGAGTGGAACAATAGTAAATATTTTGCCACATTAACTTGATTTAATTAAAAATTACAAACCCTATCCTAGACTGAGACCCTAAAGTCCCTGTGATTGTTAACCTTCTAACTGTAAAAACTAATACTAATATTTAGCCTTTTTAACTCTCTAATTCACTTTAAATAAATCAAATTCTCTTTACGTAACTTAGAAATTATTACGGGTAACTAAAGCATCTATATTCAGCAACCGTTTTAAGTATTTAGAAGTTCTCCTTCTTTTTTTTTTTGGTTAGACTAAGTTTGAATTTTTGCTAGTCTTGCTAACCAAGAATGTTTTAAAAATTTAATAAGAGTTTGTCAGAAAAGAACAAGTTCTTTTTAGTAATGTGTACTTATGACGTTAACTTCCTTTAAACAATTTTAATTAAAAAAGGCGCTGTGTAGTAGATAATATTTTCTAGTGTTAAAAAATTTAAGCACATTTTTATAACTGCTTAACAACATTTTTTACTATTATAAGCCCGTTTAGATCACTTGAAGTTCGTTACATTTACGCCATATTATTAAAATGCATGTTAATTGCCCGATTTAAAGTTGGCCAGTTGCACAAAAAGTTTGAATTTGTAAGTCTCGTTGGCTGGTAGTAGTAGAGCTTTTTAAGTAGTTGGTTTTTGCGATTGGGTTTACGTTAAAAAAACTTTTTTAAAAATAATATATGCACAAACAATCATCCAATACATGAGGATAATTGTGTATACCTAAAAAATATAAAAAAACCCTCCATAATTGCCTATCACGCACCAGTATTAAGATAAACAACATCTCGAGACTTTTCATATACTGTTATCCTTCTAGTTGTGTGCTTAATATATTATTTATTTACCTTTGAAAAGTATTATTACTAATAATAAACATTACTTGAGTGTCCAACAAAGCAAAACGTTCAGCATTACTTTTTGTAACCGAAAAAAATTATTTGATTAAAATAGAGGGCCAACTTATATGTATTAGTTAAAAGGGAGAGTAATGACAGAATAAAACCCTGTGAGAATGTTACCACATACACATCAGGGCTCTTCATTAAAGGGGAATCCGCCAATTTTTTCTCACAAATTCAAATGAAGGAGAAGAACAGCATGAATTACTACTACGTTGCACTGTTTTTTGGCTATCTCGAGGTCAATTTTTAGAAAGGTTTTAAGATTTAAGAAATTTGGTTTTTAGAGTTTAAAAAGAGGATAATAAACTCTCAGATGAATGCTCACTTAGAAATAAAGATTGGTTGTGGGATTTAGCTTTTGTGACGGATTTTATGGATTACTTAAATAATTTAAATGATCGTTTGCAAAGTAAAACTAATATTTTCCCGACCTGGTTTGGTTGGTCCAATCTTTCAAATCTAAATTGATACTATTGGAAGAGCATCTGGGTAAAGGTGAACTGCACCATTTTACTCGAGCGCAAGGAACTTATGGCAGAAACAAAAATTCAAGACTTCAGGAAAGTTTAAATAACAAATTTTGCTATGAAAACAGTCGTTTAAAGGAGAGTTACCAATTTTTAAGAGGACGTTAAGGTGTGCAGCTTTTTACAAATCCTTTTTCAATTTATCTAGCGAAGTTGCTTTTTATTCAGCTCACCTCCAAGTGGAAGTTCTGGAGTTACAAAACACGTGGTTTTGCATGGAAAATTTAAAGGACTTGGAAACCCTCCCAGTCAAAAGTTTGTCTTGTTTTGAAAAGCTTTCCAGGACAGAGCTTCCAAATTTATTGAATTTGTACTCCGATGCTCTTGTAGCTATGACTCAACTTGTATTTGTAAGGTCAACATTTTCAACTATGAATTTTATTAAAAATCAATATCGCGTAGTACTGACCGACGAACATTTTTGAAAAATCTCATTCTTCTTGGATCCTCACAAAGAGATCCCAACATTAAGATATTGGCACAGATGAAGCACATTCATAGGCCTCAGTGTAAAAATTGCTGTTTGTTTTATCATTAACATTGGGATATTTATATATTATTCACAAACCCAATAACAGAGAGATCAGTGTTTTATAATGTAGTCTTTTGGTAGTTTGAAGTGGTAATTTAGTTTAAGTTTAATTTTAGTCCTCACAACTGGGGTTCTGTTTAGTTTCATCAATATTATAATAAAGTAATTAACAAAAAATCAAAATTTATGATATAAAACTTTTTTTTCTGTTATTCGATCCAGATGAAATAATAGGGCAAGGATACTTATGATTATGTTTCAGAAAATGCACAAGAAATGAAATGGCACCTCAAACATTTTTTAGTTAAGTAAAGTGTCACTCTATCCCAAAAATGTTGGCCACCGTAGTTTTAGGGCTCAAAGCCCCTCCAACACTTCGGGACAGCCATGATACTTCTTCGGGAGTATGCATTGGAAAGCGCCACTCTAGGCGGAGGGAGATCAGCTAAAGTGGGTTAGCGTTAATTTTCAGTTTGACTATAGTATTGCCAGCATTAAAGAAAAAATGTTTGATTGTTTTCCTGTTCCTTTAACTTGAATGTATTTTTGACGTGGTTGTCTAAAGATATTAAAATACAATAAAAACCAAATCTATTGCTTACTCGTTCAAAGTTACCATAAGATTAAGCTTTTCCATAATTTTCTTATAAAGTTTCACTATAAGCATTCATTAATACTTTTTTTTTTTTGATCAACTGCAACTATATAAATACTAAGTTAAATTTATATATTTTTAACTTCATAAGTTTACAAATAAAAATTCATTTACTGCATTTTTATAAAAAATTTTTTTTAAGTTATTTCTCGAGACTCGGTTTGTTAATATAGGATTTACTGTTCCATTTTTCGTGGGTGTCAACTTTTTCGGTGGAGGGTTAAAACTAACATTAACCTTTAGTTTTCTCGGAAGTGGTATATTTTTATCAAATTTATTATAAAAAAAATTACTAAGCTTATGTTTTCCAACTAATTATTGACTTCTACGATAGTGTTTTAGTTTATCATTAAATTTAAGTTGAATAGTATTTTATGTGAGGCTTTAATTTTTAAATGTATAACTTTTTAATAGCTTAGTTGAACCTAAAAAATTTAAACTGAACTTCTTAAAGTAAATAATGCTTTGTTAAATAACTAGACTTTAAACAAGTTTTACTTCAAAAGTGTCGCTAATACCATACTTATTTTACTAGTGAGGCTAAAACCGTTTTAGTTACTACTTCCATTTTACAATCTATATGCAAATTTAATAATTATTATAAAAAATAGCCTTGTAAATAAAGGACAAGTTCACTGGAATTGAGGTTTTTTGGAAAGTAAAAATAACGAACCTCTTATTGCCATAAACCTATATTAGTACACTTAGCTATACGTTTAAACGTCTAGTTTTAACTCTAGCTAGGTCTGAAGCGCTCAGGCACAATATAAATTAAGTACTATTTTGCATTATTGGAGCTAAACCAAAAAGAATGTAAACTTTAGAAGAATAATATTAGGCACATGGAAAGCATAAAAACCAAGCCAAGGTATTTGCATATTAGGAATCTCTAATTTAGTCGTTTTCTCTATTACTATTAAAAAAGAAAGGTTGCCCATAACTCAAAACGATTATACAACTCTCAATAAAATTTTTTGTTACGACGTTTGGGTTTATAAGGTTTGTTAAATTTTAATTAGGTTATTTACATTTTAACGTGTTTATAGTATTATATTTTAATTAATTTTATTAAAAGGTCATTTATTTGTATAATTAATGTGTTATTAAACCATTAAGGATAGCTTATAGTTTTTGATAGTACGTGTAAGTTTTAGTTGTGTATCGTATAGTAACTAAATATCAGTGCCCCCATTATTATCTTCGCAAAGACCACAAACTACATCTTTGTTCTTTTTTTTAGCACTGGCATGCTATGACTTTGATTACTTTTATCTATAAGTTCTATTTTATCTTTTAAAAATATTATGTTAATTAAGAAAGGTTTACATATGTTAAACTATCATTTAATAAATTCTGGTATATATATAGTATTATGTCAGTAGTTGAGCAGCAATGCTTCGGAACTCACCAAACTCTATTAAAAAAGATATTTATTTTTTAGTCAGCTTTATTTATATTTTAGCTTAGGGTGGTTTCTTTTCTTGGTATTAATATATGAAGTTGTACTTTTGCTTGTGTTTGTTATTTAGGAATATGCTAACGTTTGTTAGAAGGGGCGTTTTTCTATGGAGGAGGCAGGATGGCAGCCATCTGCAAGGCTTCGAATCCTGGCAAGAAACAACTATGTTTTAGTAAGCAAAAATAAGCTAACTTAAAAAAATTACTTGAAAAGCACTTAGTCTCATTTCACGGCTTATAAGTAATATGCTTATTTGATACTACGATATATTTTTTTCTGGTATTGAGATCTATACTGAAAAGTAGCCTTAGTTTTGTAAGGGGTTAATTACAATTCTATTGGTTAACAGTTGAAATTTGTAAAGGAAAAGATTTTCGCCTCCAGTTACTTTCTTATGATGTTTCATGGTGTTTGTTTTGCAATACAAAGAGAACATATGGTGAAGCGTTTTTCTATGGGTATAGCTTATGGTTGCACAAATGGTTTGCTTATAAAAGCGATATCGCATGTAATTATTATAATGAACCTTAATGATTTGCTTCTACAAATTTCTATATACAGTTATTAGTAATCATTTCCTACTACTATGTAATAAGTTTGTCAACAAGTACTACTATATAATAAAAATAGTAACGGACCATATATTAGTTGTTTTAACTTTTTAAAGCTTTTGTTATATAAAATCAGTTACGAGTATATCTACCATTACTTCCATACAGCAATAGTTAGCATAAAATTATCCATAAATATAGCTAACGCTTTATTAGAGACTGCTCTAGTTTATTGCCGGCTGGTACAATGACCCCAGAAGGGTTATCAAGATGACCAGGCAATAGCTACTACCATGCAGCCCACAGCGACAGAAAGAAACTCCTTTAGATTGACTGAAGTTTGACCCCGTTGTTTGAGTAATTTGGGCGTATACTCCATCTATATTCAGTGCTTGACAAGTATTTTCTTTCACCGGAAGGGTTTTTGAAGTGCATTGTCCTCCAATAAATATTTCCACCTCGTCTACTTTTGTAACATTAAAAGAATAAGGTTCACTCGAAGCGCAAGCACTCACCGTCGCCATCCCATTCGAAACAGTAGTTGTGCACTGATCATCAGTATACATGCCAATTAGAGGAAACAGGCCGATGTATTTCGAGCCTTCTTTTTCACAAAAATTGCTAGAAAGGTCTACTTCCATCTTGCCCTCGCATGATGTATTGTAATATGCAACTTTAAAGACAGCGCTGCTTGAACTGGCAAATGGAGTGACGGAGACTACATATATTTGATAGTCAGCGAGTTCATTCGAACAGGACTTTAAAAGAACAGAATGGCAACTTATTAAATTTGCGTTATTACAACCTTTGCTGCTGTAGTAGCAAATCTGAGATTCGCCAGTCTTTACCATATTTTCAGTTCCCTTACTTATCTTTCCATACAAATCAGGTCTCAATTGTTTACAAAAAGTTCCGATGGGGAGGATTGAAGGGGTTGGACTACAGTTTACCCCCTCAACACGTGTTACTTTAGAAGGGTCATTATTTTCTTGAAAGGAATACTTGCCAAAAGTGGTACATGCATTGATCTGGGGAGAGAAGATTGAATCATCAACTTCTGTACAATGCTCGTCCTTATACCAGCCAGCGCTAAATCCCCTTTTAAAATAGTAATGAGGATCTTCTTTAAACGTCTCGCACACTGACACACTTTGTGTTACGGAACCACCACAAGAAAAGTAGTCATAAGAAAGTTGACTTTCATTATTAGAGTCCAACTCAGACGCTTCAATGTATACTGGCGTAGCTGCAGTGAGAGCCGCACAGGATGGGATGGGAAGAAAATGACAGTTCATATCTAGAAGGGAAGTTTTGCAGGTCGAATCGGAGTAGAAGCACATCAATGGTGACTGTTGCAAATGGACAAGTCCTGCTGAAAGAGCGAGTAAGGCTACCAGTGCATTTAGTAACTTAACCGAGACAGTCATCTTCAAGCCTGAAGCAGAAGAATAGAACATTTTAAATCATAACATATCTTTAAACTGAAAGAAAAAAAATAACAACAATAACAAAATGGAAAGTGTTGATTTTTAAAAAAATAGTTACTTTACTTAATAATTTATAATTAAAAGGTGTGCATAGAATTAATAATTGTTAACACTTTTATTGATAAAGCGATTTATTATTGTAATAAAGTTAAACATATTTCGTTTATAAGTAAGAATCAAAATACTTACATTGGATTGAAGTAAATAATAAAATCCAAAATTATTAATAATCAAACACTCATTATCTAAATGCTTTATAAAATAAATAGAAGTAACAGTGGAAACAGAGCACACTTTAAAAAAAACTGAGAGTAGATGTGTTAATTCAAATATTTGATTTTAGTACTTTATTATAAAACTTCGCCGTTCTATAAAAAGGCTAATAATGAAAAATAATTTAAATAAATATATTAAATTACATCTAACTTACAGGTAACGATCGTAACTTCAGCTGGTAACAGAAGATATGACTTCTCTGCAAAGTTTATGTATAAATATAATTTTTTTTTTGGAAATGAATAAATTACTTTAACTGAAAGCTACCTGATCAGTTTATAATAACCTTTAATTTTTAGTAACGGCCGGCCTCGTATACTACCATTTTCAGAATGCATATGTTTCCATAAAAATCAAAAAAGGTTTTTCTAGCTAACTACCTCATATACTACCATTTTCATATTCAGAATGCACGGTTTCCATAAAAATCCAAAAGAGTAACTGCTTAGCATAGATTGCTATTTCATGACACCTTCGTTTTCCATAAAAAGTCACGCTCTAAAAAAGGGTTTTTTAATTGGCAATTATAATTCGAGCTCTTACCGAATAAATTTATAATAGTAATTGCATCTAGTAAAAAAAGTAAAAATATAAAATAATAATAAATATAAATACTGTATATAACTGAAGAAACTGGAAATTATATTAAGCCTTACAAACTCTAATTTTTATTTACTGAAATAGAAGTACTCTAATTTTATAAAGATTGGTTGCACATCTAAAAAATATTTACTTTAAAAAATTGCTATTTATTTATTATAGTAGTTTGGAAGATTATACTATATAAAAGCTGTTAATAAAGGTATTGATAAGATTAAGTACCTATAAAAAGAAGTAATGAAACAAGATTTTTTTTAAGGATTTGGATGTATTCCAAAAAATGGTTTCTACAGATAAAACTTTTAATTATTTAGGATTCACTACTAATAAAATATTCTTTTTACAGCTAGCGGAATTCTATTAGTCTGTCTATAATATAAAGATGATTATTTCACTTTTATTAAAATTTAAATAAGTTTTTATCAAATAACATCTCTCTAATTAAACTTAAATCTAAGAAAAAAAGAAATTTATTTTTTCTTATTTTAATGAGAAATTCAAAGTTAACTTAATGGTTTAATGACATTATACCGATATTACGACAAGAGTTAATACTATTTTTAAACTCTTATTAAATATTATTAAATATGACTATGGAGCTAAATTTCTGGGATGAATCTTATTTTTCAATATAAAAATTGTAAAACATTTTTAACTTTTTTTTTCCTTTTTTGTGTAAGTTAGAAAAAATTGGGTAAATTTAATTAATCTTGGTTATAAGATTATAAAAAAACTGGTTTTGTAACTTGAGTGATAATTTCTTTTCTAGGTGTGGAAGTAACTTTAGTTTCTTGATATTTTTGGTTTATTGCACTTTACTAAATAATTGTATATAGTAAACCAAAGTTAATATTAACCAAAGAAAATATAACATACTAATAAATAGGATATTTAAATTTAATAATATATTAACTTATAAAATTAAAAAATATATAAAATAAGTAATATAAAAAATGAAAAAAAAGTACTAATAATAAATAAGAAAGTAAAAATATAAATATAGGTAAAATAAATAGTAAATTTAGTTAAAAAGTATAATTAATGAAAGAAAAAAAGTAATAAACTAGCTAGCGAGTAAAGAGTAAATTTTCAATTAATTTTTTTTTTTACAATTTAAATCCAGATTTAGTTTAGTTATACATTTTATTTAATAGCTATTTTTTTTGCTGCAAATTTTTGTAAGTATATTTTTTTAAAAGGCCCTTGGAAGCCGCCACCTAAACTTATTTTAGCTTTACTTTTAAAGATGAAGTTTAAATTTATATAAATATAAGATAAAAATAATACTAATTTTAAGTTAAAAAATTTTAAACGGTTTTTATGGTCTATAACAGATTTTCTTCTTGTCATGATTTATGTTATAATCAATTTTAATAATTATTTAGTTCAAGTTGATACAATATTTATAAATGTGATAAAAAATAAATTTTCATTGTGAATTTATATTATTTCTCTTTAATAAAAATTAAAATTTTAGTTCTCAAAAAAAAAAGTTTAAGGTAACTATTTTTTAATTAAAAATAAATATTTTTAGAGTACTTAAGTTATAAGCAAAAAATATCACTTAATAATTAAAAATTATATAAAGTTAGCATTGAACTATAGAATATAATGAAGTTCATTTTAATTTAATTTAAAATGTAGGCCGTCTTGTTTATTTACTTTAATTAAAACTATATTTATTTTTAATAAAGTTTATACTGCTTTCCTCGCAAGACCAAAGGGTGGCAAAAGAATATCCACAACTTCTAATTTCTAGTATTTATTAAGCTTTCCATTTTTTTAAAATTCTTAGAAAATTGATTATTTTGGTTATCAACTGTAAGGAATTTTCAGTGGTAGTGCCTTTTTACTTTTTCAGACAAACTTGTGTCCTCCTTAATCCAATCTGCTAGAACAAATAGAATCAGCTGCTCTATAAAATTAAGATAATTTTTGCGAGTAGTTTGAATTTTGAATTCCATTCAACAGTAGAGGCAGTTAGCTTGTGCTTTCCTTTTCTAAAGGTTAGATGTTTAAATATATCTCAAGAGAGAGTTCATGAAGGACGGCTGCTTTTGTTGCAAAGAGGAAAATGAAAATGAAAATGAAAATTAAGGTGTACGAAACACAGTTGGAGGAAGAGTACTAACTGTGTTTTAAAATTAAAGCCAATATACAAATTAATTAAGGCTGTTTCCATCACAGTCCAAAAAGGTATATATCTAGTAGGTAATTAAGTATGTGACTGTACCCACTAACCGTTAAAGAATTTTGTGAATAATATTGCTCAGCCTGTTGAAGCAAGTATTAGTAGTCTTTATGTGTAACTGCAAAGAACATTGGAATTATCTGTCTAATTCTGCGACAAACGCGTTCTAACAATTTAAAATACTTTTCGAAAAGGTGAAAATTTATAGGTAGATGAAATAGTCGGTACTCTTAAAGAAGCTTTCGAGGAGTGTGTGAGACCTGAAATGTTAGAAGTGATCAGACAACAACAATTCAAGAGATTCTAGAAACTGATTAAACGGAAAACTTAGCGCCCACTGGGTATTTTTATTCTTATTAGAGCGATAGACGTCGACAACTTTAATTATCAAGTTTTGTGGTTTTAAACAAATTGGTTTTCCGGCTTCTGTTGCCCTTATGAGTCGAAGCAGCATATTTCTAACTTGGAAATTACTTAAGTTTATTCGACTACAAAAAGACAAGGGGAGTTAGGAAAGTCTGACAAAGTTGCAACCAGTAAAATTCGATTTGTTAAATAAAACCATTCTCTCCAAAAGGAGGTGTAGATCTAAGAAGAACGTGGGTAAACATGGGATTCTTATAAGAAATTTATCGAACTGTAACTCAAGAGCAACGGGAGTTTACACTATAAAAGTTAAAGGAAGTACTTTAAATTATAGAAGGCCTACTGGTATAGTGAAAAGGTGGACAGAGATCTTACGAGACCCGGGCCGAAATGTAACAACTGAGCATTGTTACTCTTCCGTTGAATCGCTAAAGACATATACTTATTATATATTGACATTGGTCTGGAGGCAAGCCAATTGTAAAACTATTCTCGAATGTTAATAACCGCGAACAATTTACTTGCTGGTAGTGAAAACGAAACAGTTGTGATTTGGATAATATGACCCCTACTTTGCTCTTTGGCCCGATAAATTTCAATAAAGATTTTCTTGGATTAGCAATTGTACTGATCGCTGCAACTTTACGACCTAATTTAAAATGTAGTGTTTAATTTTTTTGTTTGTAAGTCTCAATGTTTTTGTTTAATTTCTTTATTTTAGATTTATAGAATCATATACTCTTAATTGCAAGATGGTAATGTGTGCTCCAGTAGTCTGCATTTGCAGAGCTGTATATAGGTGTTCAGGGAGAAATACCTTGTTATCCTTCGCATAGTCGAGGTTCATATTTAGTATTCAATGAGTATTGCCTACCATGGTTTGGTGTTTCCTCGACGCCCTTTATAAGTATCTCCGCCAAAAAAGGTAATAGTTACTGTCCAGTTATTGGGAGTGGTTGTGTAACAACTTTCGTTTAGTTTCGCGACAGGTATGACATTATGTTTTGTCATAAAGTCCCTTTCTATTATCTAATTAAACTAATCTTACAGACTTCTTTGTGCAAACTTCTCTTTTGTTGCATTTATTTTTAAACATTCATTATTAATGCCACTTAATAACTCCTAACCTTTGTTGATGCACTTTTCGATTCGGTTGGGAGGTTGAATTATTTGCTTTTCTGGTGCGTAAAATAACTTTTTTTAGTGTCCAGGTCGTCCTTAGTTTTTGGGCGAGTTGTCTTGTAGTATGCTTTCATATGTGCTGATATAGTTGCCTCTATTTTCTTGCTTTTGCAGGTCCGTTCAAGATGTCTTAGTTTGATGGCAGCAAATGCATTGTGAAATCCGTCACAACTGTAAATTTTAAGGCATCTATAGAATTTGCGTGCTGTTTCTATGTGTCCAGTTATCGAGCGTATACACATTTTGATGTGTAATGTTTACATTTTTGGGGTCCATGCTATAATTGCGCCGGTAGCGATTAGTGTTAAGTATGCTTTTTTGGGCGAGGTTGTTTCTATTGCATTTCCAGCAACCTCGGGTTAAAATGGGAGTGATTGCCATCAGTGTATAATTTTTTCACAGTATATTTTCTAGCTTATTAGTACAATGTTGTTTAAAGGAGCTTGCGTCACGTTTGTACTCCCCACCTATTTTATATATTAACGCAACCATGCAGTGATGAAAGACCATCTCTTATTATGTGCACTGTTCCTGCATCCTTAGAGCCATATAGTCTAGCTTCTTAGCGTGCTGTTGAACACTTTCTTCCTTATTTATAGAGGTGTTGCATAGTTCTTTTAGCTTGGGATTAAATGTGGTAGTGATTTCTTTCCAAACACGCGGCCTTCATCGTTTAAACAACCAGTTCAGGTTTTGTCAAGAGTTGTACTCTTATTTGATATTTTTATAAAGGATATTGGTTATTATTCTTATAATGGTAGCTGAAGATTTTCAGTAGCTCGCTCTTAGTTATGACAACCTCGCCTCTGGGATCATCTTTTAAGAAAATATCATTTATTTCTTGTTCCGTGAGGGCTAGTTTTATGTAAACTAGCAGAACAGTCAAAGTTGAGAGGCTCCCCTAGTAGGGGGCTTACCAAGTGACTATACTATTTATTTTAAGTTTTGTTTTGGTAGAGTGTCCAGCTGCTGGGAGATTCGTGCTTATGTGATAAAATAGAGGGAAAAAAAATTGCTATAAAAAATGGTTTACTAATTTATTATTCCTCTTTATAATATGTTAATTTCTCGAATACATCCAGAAAATGTGAGAGCCATTCGACCTACGGAGATTAGGGGCATAACTCCGCCTATCCATGACGCTGGACGCTCAGCGACTGACGTCCTCAGAAATAGTAGAGGCAGTTGCCAACTCACTCGAATTCCACTCAACTATTATAAAGTCCGACGATAATGGACACCATTCCAAGCACGTGTCCATAATTATTGCTTACCTTTCATGAGCTAGCATACGTAAAAAGGTTAAGCTTGCCACCAGTGAGGTAGTTATAATTGTTATCCAATCCTTTTATACATGGAAAGACTCGGGCCCGACGTTATATTTAATTTAATGCTTAATAACTTAACTCCACAAGCTATTTTTCTGATAAAAGGGGTTTTTAGCCTCAAGCTAGGGTAGGGTTTCGTCACTTTTCAATTAAGTAAAATTACTTGTAGCAAAATAAATAGAATTTTTTTTTCTCGCCTAGTTGCTGTTAAGCTTAGTTTACGTATCGTTGCGATGGTTTACAAAAGCATTTTTGTTCAGCTTTGAAACGAGTTAAGCTTAGAAGTTGTTAGAGTTGAGAAGAGATTGCAATATCTATAAGTCCTGCAACTCCCACTAACTCATTAGTTTTTAAAATTGTGCAACTTTCTAACAAAAATTTTTTTAAATGAGAAAAGTTTTATTGATATACTTATATTTTCTGCTGGCGTAGATGTTAAGTTTATCTACTTAGGTGAGTTAACTTTTTTAAGTAATTAAAAAAAACGCTATTCAAAATGAAAGTATAGCGTTATTACCATGTCTGCAGATAAGAACAGCTTCAACCTAATAAAATTTGTAAGTTATAAAACTTTAAATATAATTGAGCGTTTTTGTGTTACGTTATTTTATTCTTCAAACCCTTTTAATTTTAAAAGCCACTTTGAAAAGTTATAGGAGTTAATTTGGAGATTTTATTCCATCTTTTTTGTTCAATTTATAAAAATAGTGACTGAAGTTAATATGCCTATTCAAGTTCTAACAGTTGAAATCATGGTTATTGATGTTGGACAACAAAGAATTGAAGGGGAATTATATAAAAGTGGTTTTCCTCTTTTTAATATACTTGCTTAAAAAGAAATTAAATGGTTTTTTTTTCTTGAATACTAGTACAATATAAAATATTTGAGCTTTACAGACGAGTTGAAGCTAATTAGTAAAATTAATCATTATCTTAACATTCGAGTTTTTAAGCGTCTAAAATTGGATTCTTCCCTTGTAGGCATGGTTATGGTTAGGGTTAGGCTTTCATTGCGATTGAATGAATTTATTAAAAAAATGCATTTAATTAAAATATTCTATTGTGATTAGCTTAGCCCTCGTTAAATTTATCAATTTGGAATACGGAAATCCCAAACGGAAAGTAGGTTATAAAAATGCGTTTTGGGCCACCTAACAGACAGATATAGTTATAGTTTAATCTAGTAGGAAGCGTTAACATTTTTTTCTTTCAAGCTTGCGTCGCTTCACAATAGTAGGTAATCTTATTTATCTATACTAGTGCGTAATTAGAACATAAAAATAGTTATAAAAATTAGTATTATATTACATATTTATACTATATAAAATATTGTCTTCGTTGTTTAAAGTTTTATCGAAAATTTCTTTACATAATATAAATTCTGTTTAAAAGATTATATTTGTTTATCAAAAATTTGACAAAATATATTACCTGAAAATGTAGTAAGTGAGGTGTGTTTGAAGTTTCAGCTTCATAGGAGGCGTATTCTAAGGAAGCTGCGACTTTTTATAAAAGTTAGGAATGCCATTAACAATGAATTAATAATGCAGTTGAAACTTCCTACCAAAATTATTATGGAAAGCATCTGACGGTCTTTGAAGCACTTTTTTCCTCAAATCTAAACCTATGTTTCGTTTATAGAAAAAAGTTAGGTATTTTAGATATGTATTCTGTAAAAGTAGATCATTGAATTTTCATAAATTTAATAAACAAAAGAGTAGGATTTGGCCAATAATTTGGAAGCCTTTCCCGTGTAGACTAGATTTTTATCCAATTTTCACTCTTAGCTTATGCTTTTACTACGCATACTGTACATTTCAAGCACTTGAGGAAGGTTAATACACATAAGTCTCTTGGAGAGGTAAATAATAAACGTGAAGGAGAAAACCAAGAGAGCTGTACTCATTTTAGATAGGGCTCTTATAGTGACACGTATGATTACTTACTTAACAATGATGGGCTAATGGGGATCTTTGATATCTTTAATTTAGATAATATTATACTTTTAAATATCTATAAAAAATGAAAATAAGTAATGAAACTGATACAATCCTTCTTAATGAAAAATTTAATAAGATTAAAGTCTTTGCGCTTACTTACTTACGACGACGTACACCTGAGCTCGGTCCTATTAATATATTTATTGTTTTCAGCAAAGTCTGTAAGTTTAGTTACGAAGATTATTCATTCTTTTTTCAAGCCCATTGCGAATTTAGGTTTAAGGTAAATGAAGGTGACCCTTATAAGAATCTGACCTCTATTAACAAATCAACTATGAAATTGACGAAATAAGGGGCAGAATATATCAGTAGTGTTACGTCGCTCTGATCAAATGTTAAGAGGCAAGGACATTAACGGCTTCTTTTATCTTCAAAGGTTCAGTAACAAAGAGTATCTGTATAAGGACAAAATTAAGTTTTGAGGATTGTAAACCAGTGCGTTGCTCTCAAGCATATTATAGAATTAAAGATGGATGCTTCTGTAGAGTTATTTGGTAAAGGGGGTGAATCTTTTTTTCTTAATGAAACCTTTCTTAAAAATACTGGTATTAGATGTACACAAATTTTTTTTGTGATCGGACCGCCAATTGCAATAAGATTATCTCATCAATAAAAAATATAAGCTAAACTATAGAGGGTTTGCGATTTATAAAATTATTTGTTACAGCAAAATTATAAATTCTTCAAGCCTTTTAAAATAGTTTTTTTTATCCTCGTTATTCGTAAGCCTTACTTTTAGAAGATTATAATGGCTTCCGCTTGCTGGGAAACTGCCTTCGATATCGAGAGCAATGTAATTTAAAGGCCGCCTTTGTAACTTTGGAAGAATTAATAAGACCAGCCGTTAGCGGTTGAGTTTACTATTTGTCGCCTGGAAGGCCAATGATGTTTCGTAGTAATTAAAAAAAGGATACGAAAAAGCTACTTTTGTTGGGAGACAGATCCCCTTTATAAGATGTCAATATTAAGTTTGAAAACGTCTCTGGCAAGCTTTCATCATTTAGTAGAATTCTCTGTTTTTTTCGGTCATTTATGAAGTTATTCTAAGAGAATTTTGGTTATAGGGGGCTTTAACCTGTACTTTTTGCTTATGCAACTTCACCCCATTCTACACCCTTTCCAAAATTGAGTGAATTTCCAATTCTTCCTTAAGAAACTATCGAAAGTATCAAAGTAGAGAGAGCGGAAGAACTAAACACCTTGAACGCCCTCGTTTATTATAATAAAAAACTTAATTAAGATGTAAGCACACTTTTAAAAGGGTTATAGCTGTTAAATCTGCGTCTAGGTGTGGGGTTGTTCAGATGATTGTTGACGAGTACTTAAAAACCTTTTCAAAAATTTATAAGATTAAAGAGTTTTCTCTAAAACTGACGAACAAGAAAAAAAAAAAGTAAGAGCGAATAAGGTGGTTTTTTTTATTAGAGATGACTTTACTTCAGCCTTTTTTTCTATGCAAGACAGCTGACTCTAAGGAGCTTTGTAGGCGACTGATTGAAATTGTTTGACAAGAACGCGGGCGGAAGACAGGGTTAGCGAATAAACACAAATACCCAAAGTAACATGTGAATAATTGATTTCTATACCAGATTTTAAATGGCACATCCCTTCGTTTTTATAAGTTTCTCTCTTACAACATGTACAAATCTTGAGGACTGTAACAATTAGCTCTTGTATAAACTTGCGAAAATAAGCTGGAGTGTGAATTTCTCACGCTCTTTCACTGCCTGCCGTTCTATTGAGGTATCGAAAACACCCGATGTGGACAAAAAAATGCTAGAACTTTCCAACCAGTGTTGGTTTGAAAAACGCAAGTCGTGAATCTTGTTAGCAAAGTGACCACATGCGCTTGTTAAACTTCAAAAATATCACGTGCAGTAACCACGTCAACGCCTCCTCCTCTTCGTCGCAGCTTTGCTCTGCGGCATGAAGAATTGCTCTTTTGCATTTCTTTTACTCGTGTTATACTTACCGAATCCAGTGTCAAAACTTACTTCGATATTTAAATCCTCTTAGTTATTATTATATTAATTCTATTTGTACATTTTTCTTATGGAGAGAATGTTTGTATAGGCTGGCCCAGTAAAGCATTATTATATGCCTTAACTAATTTTTTTTGTATATAAAATTTTGTATCCTTATACTATCTACCTTTTGTAAAACTTGCTAATATAAAAATAGCTGCTTTACTTATGTATTCGATTTTAAAGGCTCAATATTAACTAAAAAATTTTTATTGGCAAAGCTTTTAGTTGAGTTTATTAGATCTTATATTTGCAGCAAAACAAAACACATCTATTTTGGTTTTTATTCATTCCTATCTATAAAAGTGTTATTCAACAATAATTATATATACTTTAGATTCTTTATTTAGCTGTGAGCAAGATGGCCCCTTCTGTCTGCCACCAAAATTTTTTGTAGTAAGCAAGATTTGTTTTTTTTAGATATAAAAGAAATTGAGAAGATTATTAAGTAAGTTTGAATTGCGGATTAATTTGCAAACTAAAATAAATATTAGTACAATCCAATTGACTACAGACTTGGCTACTTTTAATAATCTGAAAAAGATTTTGTTTGCTATAAGTTGGTTTTTTGAAATTAATTTATTAACATTAACTTTAAGATTTTTTTGAAATTTTTTATATTTGAAATTCTTTTAATTTTTTAAATTTTTTCTTTTTTTTTTTATAGTAAAAAGTTCATATATTAGTTAATATCAAGATATTCATGTTTTTTCTTAAAAATTAAAGATTTTATTAAAGATTTTGAAAAGGTTTCACCGTTGCATTAATATTTCAATAGCCTCGACTGTTTTCGGACAGGTTTCAGTGAGCACCAAAGGCTTGTCCCTCGTGATCAAGACATTGTCCTCCACTCGAACGCCAATGCCTTGAAATCTTAAGCAAGGTAACTCATAACGTATTAACATAAACTTTTATATAAAAAAAGCATAATAATTTAATTTTAAAAATGTAAAAAAATAAATTATTTATACCTTTAATATGATTTAACATTAAAAAAATTGTTCACAACTTTTAGGGTTAGTTAAAATTTTAAAAATTATAAAATTTTATTTATACTTTAAAATCAACGAAAATAATTAAAAAAAGTAATGAATAAATTTTATTAGAACTTACAAATGTGGCAAAAAAATTAAAATCTTAAATAATAACTTAAAGTGATTTAGATTTTAACTAAAAGTTAAAAAAAATTATAAGCATTTTGTTATTAAAAATTTTGGTGAATTTAGTATACAAAATTGCAAAGAAACGAAAGGCTCTAATAAAAATAAGTCCTACAAAGTAAATAGGAATATATTTTCACTAATATAAAAAGTTTGAAAATTTTTCATTTTTCAATGTAGCCAGTGCTCTTCAAGAATAGCGATAAACCACTTTAGTATCCAATAAAAATGTGTTATTTTTAATAAAAAATATTACAACCAATCAAATTCCATTTAGTTTTTAAGTGATTGGTTAAAGCTTTTTCAAAAGTTTAGAAGCTTTAATTTTGCATTTTATAGTTTTTTTTTTTAGTAAAATTTTTTTTTAAAGTCATAAAATGCATAGTAATAAAATTTAAAAAAAAACTTTTACACAAAGAATTATTATAATAGCTAATCTTATTGCCTGCTTGGAATGGTGGTGTCGTGCAAAGGAAAATAGAGACCAGGTTCCACCGTAATAATCATTCCTTCCTGTTAATCATTATAGAAATAATAACAATAATAACGATAGAAATGATAATACTGCAAGCTTAGTAGAAAGCGAAAGGTCCGGAGTATCATGCACGTCCATGCCTTCATATAATTATCATTAGTAAAGTACCAATGGTTGCAATATAAAATTAGCACCCAAAAAATGGCCAATCGCATGAGGAAAATATTTTTGAACGATCTGTAAAAAAAAATTATAGAGTTATTTTTATTGTTACGTAAACAACAAAACGTGGTGAGCTGAGTTTCCTTCGACAGTTTTAGAGAGAATTCCCAGCACTTTCAGGTGTTCAGTAAAATATTCGAGAGATAAAGCGTGGAGATCGGATAATGACAGTCCGGTGCTTGGCCTATCACAAAAAATCTATACTAATAATAACAATAATAATTGTAATAATAATAGTAAATTATGTAAAGTAGTAGGGTTGCTTCGCAGTATAAAGGCGGTCGTTTATAAAAAAAATTGTAAAACCCATGGGAGGAGGAAAAAGGTTTTCGCGAATATACCTGCATTGGTCGATTATTGCTTGATTTACAGTCAATACGGCGTCATAAACAGCTTTTTGGGAGGGCGAAAAGGTGCCGTTCACGGGGACTGTTCGGGTGATATCGGACGAATAGTCGTAAAGCTCTCCTCCTCCGTCAATAAGAACAAGGTCGCCGTCTCTGAAAAATATTTATTATAATAAATAATATTTTGATAAAAGATAACTAACGGCATTACAAGGAACAACATTATTGAAACCATAATATGTAATATTAAATATTACACCAATCATATTACGAATAATAAAGGAATTAAGTGCAAGACAAATAGATAATATTTTAAAAAGAACGGAGTAATAATGCACCAAAATTATACGAATAATTGATCAACTAAACGCGATATAAATAAATATATTTTACAAAAAAGGGACGAAGAATTACTAATAACAAAAAATGTATTGGCTTATAATGCACCAATCATATTGTCGATAATCAACAAACAAATAACCGTACAAATAAAAACTATCAAACGGGAAACGATAGTAAAGCATA